>NW_006263740.1:56711-60266 GCF_000469605.1 Apis dorsata | reverse complement strand
GGAAAAAAAAAAAAAAAAAAAAAAAGAAAAAGAAAAAAAACGAAAAGCCTTGAAATTACGATACAGAACAAGACAAAAACAGAAAAAAACAGAAGCGACGAGTCTAAATTGAGACGACAATTGCGAGAGTTGGAATTGAGACAATGATGACGGAAAAATATAGTTGAAACGATGATGAATCCAAGGCAAAACAGTGATAATAGCTCGATGAATACAAAAGTAAACCGCGATGATGACGGTGTATTATTGTGAATACAAAAGAGATTGCGAATACGAACATCGGGATAGAAAGAAGAATTATAAATAATATTGGAAAATATAACAAGAAAAGAAAAAAAAAAATTTTTTTTTAACGATAGTATCAGATCTGGACAAAGTTTATTTCAAACAAATTGTTATTTGATAAGTAATTGATTTTATTTTGATTAATTAAATAAGAAACTAATTGATGAGAAAACTCTTTGATTAAAAATTTATTTTTAAAATGGTATTTAAAGAAATAAGTAACGAATAATGAATGCATGATACATGCAATAATAATCGTAAAATGCGTATAATAATATTAGTAACAAACATTTGACGCTGTATATTAATAAATCAATCATCTTCATCTTCATCGAATAACAAATAATAATAAATATAATAAATAAACGAGGCAAATATCAGATAATTTGTTTCATAAAACGATAATGAATAAATCATTCAATATAAATATTCGAGTGAAGTATTTCGTGTGAATTATTTCAAAAAAAGAAATTATTCCTCGAATAATTTTAAAAATTAAAATTTTGATAACAATGATATTTGAAAAATGTCCAGATCTGTTCTAAAACAAAATATACTCGTTAAAAATAGTTTAAGTCTTTTAACAGTCTTTTTTCTTATTCGAATAATCTTAGTTGAATATTGACGAGAGGATTTTTACAGAACTGCGGTATCATCGTTTACGTATCATTTACCCCGGGGTTGGATTGACTCTGTCAGCTAAAAGAATTTTGCTGTCGAATTCCGAGACACCAGAGGGTGCATAAATATCTCGCGTGGGAGAGATAAATTCGTATTTGGCTCGGGTCCGTGGGTACGCCACCACCCAAAAGACACACGAAAGCGAGTCTGGACCGTATAAAGTATTAATATATTCATGAGAGGGTCGATAAAAGTCAAAACAAACGCAAAAGTTCATACGAAAATTCTTTGGGGCTTATTTATTAAGTAATGCAAGCAATCGAATCAAAAAGAGAGAGATCTGTCTTCTTCAAGTTGAATTCTAAATTCAACTTGCATCTCGATCGAGACATTTTTGTATATTAAATTTTGCGTTTGTTCTGGTCTATTGAATCGACTCTCCAAAGATGTTTCATGAATATATTAATATATAAAATAAGTTTTCTCCAGACTCGTCGGTCCACCCTGCGGTATAACTCATATTTGTGCTTTATATAAAGAATTGAACGAAAGACAATTCCAAAGATCTTAGCAGGATCTTATTTTATTAACAATGACAACTGCAAATTTCAGTATAGATACTTGAAGAAGTATGGAAAGTATCGTTTTATGTGATCCTAAGGATTCCTCTCATTTCAAGTAACCTTCAAAGAAAAACTTTTCACTAAAACTTTTCGAAGAGAGGAAAAGGAACTCTGTTTAAACACGATGTCACTCTCCATTAACCATATATTTTATCTTCTACCTCATTGATCATCAAACTAATAAACTAAAAGTTTTAAATATCCAAAAATCGATTTTTTATTCGAATAATCGGTACCATTTTTCAAATAAATAAATTTCTTTCTCTTATAAATACTTATACACACAATTTATTTCTTATTCTGATTTAATTAATAATTTATTGATCGAAAAAAAAATCGTTTTCTCGTTGACAGAAGCAGAAGGTTTATGGATTATAGGTTGCTCGGTTTAACTCGAAAATTGAGGGTAGCGACAGGGAAAACAGTAATTTCCGTGTCTGTACTTTCAGATCAAAAAGGAGGATGCAAATCGACAAGCCGTGGTTGAATCAATTACCTGTCTCTGATCTCCCAATCCCTTCTGAACCTATTTTTGCACGAAATTGGGTTTAACGATTCGTTAAATTTCCACCTTTCTATATCGCCATTCATATTTCATTCCATCCCTGTGTTTCCTTTTTTAAAAAGATCGGGGGAAATGAATACCTTGAATTGGATAAATGAAATTTTCCCCAATTTTCCGCCAGTAGATATATGGATATAATTTGTATAAAACAAATGGTAGAGAAATCGTAATGGATTTTGATGATTTATTGCCATTATCAAAGTTGAAGTATTTTTTTTTATCTATTGGAATATATTATTGAAATATACAGAGTGTTTCGTACATAATATATCATAGAATTGCTTAAAAATAATAATAATAAATAATTCCAAAAGTATCCAGCCATATTGAATATTCGGTATATTTTGATGAAAAACTATATAAAAAAAAAAGCAAATCGATATTATTATGCAATTTCTATGTGCATTGATATAATTACAATCACTTTTGAAAGTATTCATTGATATTTTTATAGTATATTTTCAATTTTCGATTTTTCGAAAAGCAAAATCTTATTCAAAAAAAGAAAATTTAATTTTTTGCTCTTGATTAACATTTTTTTTAGAGATTAATTCTTCTTTATTCGATAAAGATACTATATTTTCTAAAACACCCTATATATTCTACTCTCTCAAACTAATTCCATTTTGTAAAGATTTCATTAATTATTTCGCTATAATTACAAGGAATAAAATATTAATAACCTGCCATCGAGAAAAATTCAATTAACGAGCGAAAATTCGAAAAGGGAAGGAAGGAACGTTAATCGAGTAAGTTATTAACTATTAAGATTCGGAAAATTCTCATTACTTATAAAATAACTGAATGAAAGATGAAAGACGAGACAAAAGTATTTTAAAAGATAGCTCTATTAGTCGAAATCCTAAAAAAAAACACATTGCAATTATTCAGTCAATAGACATTCGGTTTAATAAAAACTGATACGTCAAGTTACCATAATATCATTTTTTAATTGCGTGTTTTGTTATGGAAAGCAACCGAACTATAATTAGAGAAACTATTAACTGATTTCTTATAGTTTTTTTTTCTATTTCTTTTTATTGATTTATTATTATCCATTCATCGTTTCTATTGTTAAACTAAAAGATATATTTATGCAAATTTTATGCAAATTTTATGCAAATTTTATGCAGAATTTTCTTAAGACATCGAAACAAGTTGATGTAGAAAAATATCGATTTAGCTTATTATATCGATAAAGCTTATTTAATAAGTTATAAGTAATTTAGATTTATATCAAACTATCTCATTGTTGCAAAGTTCAATTAATTATAACTTAATAAATATCGCAATCGACATTTTTATAATTTGTTAATTTTTATATTTATTTTAATCTCTAGAATGTACCCACCAAAATTGTCCCATCAATATACTAACTACCATTCTATATACTTACAGTCATATAAACATTTATAAAATTATATTTTTTTTTAATTACACTATTTTTCTAAATTTTATAAA
>NW_006263740.1:49469-56475 GCF_000469605.1 Apis dorsata | reverse complement strand
AAAAAAAAAAAAAAACAAATTTGATAATTTATGATTAATATTTTATGACACATATTTCATGGAAAAATATATTATTTCTCCAAAACAACAAAAAAGATCGTTCGATAGGTATTCAATAACCAGGTATTCACCGTTTCGTACTTTGTCACAAAGTAACACGACTAAATAGGATACATCGAAGCAACTGATGAGTAAATTCATGGCGAACTTCACCGGAAGTTGGTAAAGAGAGAGAGAGAGGGGAAGGCAGCCAGTGGCTTTAGGGGGATACCACTACAACCGGCCTGTGACGTTACTATCCGCAACAGAGGAATGGCTCGAAAATTTGAGAAGCCATTACCTCTTGAATACGAAGAAATTGAAACTTTCACGAGAGAATTCGCCATTGCTCTGAGCTATCTCGTTCATTTTATGTTCGAGAAAATTCACCTCTCCCCTTTCAAGGGAATCTTTTACATTGGTCCTTTGTCCCTTTTCGTTAAAGATTCGTGAAACAAAAGAGGGATGAAAATGAGATGGATTAAATGTTTTGATTGCTTGAATTTTTAATTCAGATCGTTTATTTGAATTCAAATCGAGACTATTGGGGCGGATATAATGGAAACGTGTTTGATTGGACAGAATGTTATTATGTTTTTGAATGAATGTTGACAACGAGAAACTCGTTTCCGACAAATTTCAAATGTTATGCTTCTAAAATGACTAGAAAATTTGACAAAATTTATTTCGACATTTTGGCTTGTGGTTGAATAGAGAGAAATGGAAAAAAAGAGAGATTAATTGAGAAATATTATTATAATTTTCGAACGAGTATAAATTTCGTGAGGATAAAGAATGGAGAAATGAAAAAAAGTGGAGAACTGAAAATATTTTAATATTTAAAATTTCTAATTTGTATGCATTATCTTTTATTCTTTTTTTAGAGAATACTTTTTTTAATTTATCTCATTTTCTTTGAATAATTTTTAATATATCTTTCCAATTTAAAATGTAAGTATATTTTAAAATTATTTATTAAGTTTTGAAACTTAAAATTGGATTAAAAAAAATTGCATTAGCAATAAAAAGTTTACATAAATAAACTTAAATTAATAGTTTGAAATGAACAAGATTTAATTTAACATTATCGAAAATTAATCAGATTTTTTTTTTTATTTAACAATTAATTCAGTTACATTTAAATATATCCTCTACAATATTCATTTTTCTTATTATACAACAATTAACAAACTTCGAAAACAAACATCATTATTTATTTTTTTCATTTCGAAAACTATTCTAATATAAAATTAACTATTTTTTTTTCATTTTTTTATTATTTTAGCTTTTAATTATTTATCTTAATACTATTTTAATCTTTTTTAGTTTCAAGGAAGAAATGTTTTAAAAAATTTAAAAGATAAAACTTTAAAATCTATCGAAATTTGTTTACTGAATTTGAAATATAATTACGTGATATTGATAGAACGATAAGAAACTTCCAAATAAATCCAGAGACTTTTGGTACACTTGCAGACAAAGGATTTCCATGGAAACGAAATGATAATTAATGAACACGTCTCTCATTAGGACAGAAACGATATCTCCTATCCAGATAGGTGTTTGTTAAATTTATTTATTGACGCATGAACAAATTTCATTTGGAATTCGATTCGTATAACGCGACGCTTGCCAGGAATTTAAAAATAAATATTTTAAAATCTAGTGCACATTGGAGAAGCAAAAAAAATAAAAAAATTTCATTTCTATATACGTATATATTATTTGAATTTATACAAATTACACTTAAAATTAAAATATTTCGTAAAAACAAAAACAATAAAATTTATTTAAAATCAATTTACGCGATATTATTACGATATATTATTTACGCGATATATTATTTTTCATATCAATATCAAATTAAACGAAATTCTAATGTAGAAATTTCTTGAAATCTTTTCAGATTTATCGCAAAATTATAACGAAATTTTAGATATTATAATTCGATAAGAAATTAATACAATTATTTTTAAAAGGTTTAAATGGATTTCAAAGTAAGAAACTGAGTTCAATATTGAAAAAATGATGGTATTTCAGGTAATAAAAATGAATTTCACGCTAAATGAATAAGAGAGATTAAGTAAGTCTTTATTATTCAAGACGTTCATTATTTCATCGTTAATAAAACAATCGTAACGAGATGAAATAAATGAAATAAATGAAATAAATGTGCTAATTGTTCTTCGAAGCACGCCAAGAATTTACTTCGTTTCCTAACATTTATTAATTATCAAATAATTCTCACAATATTTTGCTTTCAAATAATTCTCATTTTGCTTGGAGTTTATTATAGAATATTCTCTTTGTCAGAGAGCTGCTTTTGAAACATTGAGATTATAATTATATTTGACATGATGATAATTTTGCTGAAGATTTTCATGATTCTAGTAAAAAAAAATGATAAAAAAAGATGATTGTGCAAATAGATAATATATAATTATTTTCCTAATTGAAAGATACTTTAATGTTCGTTTTCTAATTTTCGAAATCTAAATTTACTTCAGATACTACATTTTCTAAATTAATTTGTCTTTTGTAGAAAACATTACATTTCATTATTACTTCTACTAAAGTTGATTAATTTCGAGGAACGTTCTATTTTAAACCAATTCGAAATCTAAATTATTCAGATCTTCCTGTAATTGGATTCAAAGTCCTCGATTTTATTTCAAATATTGTTTAACTAAATATTATCTAAACTAATATTTAAAGAAATCTATCAGATAACCTTAACTTTTTAAAAATTAATTACACATATCACTCTCCTACAAAATTTAATTGTGTCATCAAAAAAAAAAGAATTATTTAATAAAAAATATATAAATTTTCCAAATGCCAATTTATTTATTTCAAAATTCTTAGAAAATACAACAATGCACGTTTTTTCTTTCTTAAAAATACGTTTAATTTTCTTCAAAATTCTAAAAAAGACATTCGCAATTACTTTATTGATCCATCATTCCTACATTCGAAAAGACATCCAAAATTATTTCAAACGAAGTATCAAAAATACAAATTATCCCTATCTAAATTAAAGAATAAATATATATACGTTGAACAAAAAAGTTTATCGCAAAAACCAATTTCCCCTAACCAATTAAAAAGTTGAAAAATTTCCAAACTATGTTTTCCATCTCTCTCTCTCTCTCTTTCTTTCTTTTTATCGTCCGATCATTATAAATCTAGCAAAATTCATATGCTGTTAAAAATAACAGGAAATAAAAAGAAAAAGAGAATACATAAAAGCAAACATTCTAACAGGTCTAAAAACCTATTATATCGATCACACAGGACTGGATGTCAAATATTTAATTGCTGTAATGAATGTTCGTTCACGCGGAATTTTTTTTCCCGGCGAATCGCAGATTTGTTTCGAAAACAAAGAGCAAACATATATAGTGAAAACAATAAAAAAAGTGAATATAAATAGAATAGAGTATCAGGAATGATTTTTATTGCTTTATTTAACGTATATTATATTTATTCTTTCATTGATATATTTTTTCTTCCTTTCTTTTTTCTATTTTTAATAATATTGAAATGTTTTTAATCTAGATTAAAAAGTTTACTTCAAATTTTTATAGAGAGTTGAGGAAATATGGAGACTTTGTTGTAATAACGATGTAACTATAAAATTTGTAATTGTTTAATTGTTAATATGAAAAAATATTTTTCTGTACTTTTTCTATTGATAGAATTTAATATAAAATGAATTTTCGAATACTGAACTTTCTATTTCGAATTTTTAGTAATGTTACATAGAAACATTCAAATTCGTTTCTTTTAAATATACATTATAAATGTTGTTTTAAACATTTTTGAATTAACAAATTCTCTTCGAAATTATTATTCGCAAATTTCTCAAGAATTCTTCTTTGCATAATTTACAATCTTGTAAGAAAATTTTCTCTAAGAGAAAAAAGGGAGCAAGATGCCTCTCCGTGAAAGTTTCTTCCAAAGAGACATAAAAACTTGCCCCCAAAAAGAATTTCGTCTGAAGAAAAAAAAAAGGAAAGTTTCTGATACGTCGAAAGGAATTTATCGCCTTCTCTTTCTTTGTCGCTTTTTTGTTTTTTTTCTTTTCTGATAAAAGAAAAAGAAAAAATTTGTGGTATGTATAAAAGATACCTTTTCATTTCTTTTCTTACTTTGTTATCTCTTTTCATTTTTTCCTCCTTTTTTCTTTTTAATATAAAACATATGTAAATATATGTGTATGCAAGGGATACGAAAAACATTAATTACCCTACAGGGGAATTTTTTTCAAAGTGAAAAAGAATATGATTATGGTTTCTGTATGAGCAATTTGCTGTAACGAAAAAGAAAAGCTCCAAGGACTTATTCCCCAAAGGTGACGAAGATTTTTTTCGAGAAGATATTATTTTTCATGCGTGTAAAATTTTCTAAATTACAAAGTTTTGCATTAAAAATTTGCATTGTAATCTTAAATTTATTCATGTTGCACAAAAAGAGATTGAACGTGAAACTAAAAATTGAAGAAAAATATTATTTATTGAAAAAATAATCTGATATTCGGATATTCGTCCTAATAATTTAAAATAAAAATTATTATAACGAATATATTTTAAAATTCAAAATACTATTTTTATATAATGGTTCATAAAATAAATTCACGAATATTCACATATCTCGTTCAAGCATAATGTACCATATATCAAAAATTATGCTAATTAAATGTATTTTCCAAGCAAAAATCCATGCAATTCCGATTATTATTCTTATATTTTTCATTGCGAAAAAATGACTGTACGTGCATGAAAATCATCGACCCTCGTAACAATATAATCTTCAAATATAATAATTCAATAAAGATATTTCCGTTCATTAGTCTGTTTTAATTAAATTTTTAGAGAAGAATAAATTCTTGATTGTATTTTAAGTATCTACCCACTCTTCATTCACCTACATACAGAAATATCTCTATTTTTCATATAAATTAATTGATGAAACTCGTAAGAGGAATATATAGAGTGTATTGAATTCCAATTGGAAAGTAATTGACATTTTATGAGATTTTTAAAAAAGAAAAAAAGTCAAGTTTCTTGACATTATTGAACGTTTTTCAACATTTACCATAAATATACAGTTTAAACTAACAAGAAAACTAACATACAAGATTAATATAAACTGATATTTATACAACTTTGTACAATTGTTCATTGGAATCAATTGTGCAAAGTTTATTTGTATCATTTGATCAATTTTAATATATGTATACATTAAAAAAGAAATAGATTCTTTCTGATACTTCTAATAAATTATAAAATAAAATACATTGTACAATATGATCAGACAAGTGAAAAAGGTCGAATTGGAATATAGTCATATATCAGATGAGTAAAATAGATTATGATTATGGCCAGACAAATAATACAAGTAAATTATAATCAGAATAGTAAAATAAATCATAGTTGAAAAATAAAGAGTATAACTCTTACAGTTAGAAAAAAAATAAAAGAAAATAATTGTGATGAAGTAAATAGAATAAAATAATTACAACCAGATAAATAGTTCTCTAAAACTCTACTTAGAGAAATAATCTAATTGCATATTGAATAGAGCAATGTTTAACATGCAATTATAGATTATGAGAGAAATCAAAGGCCAGTACC
Organism: Apis dorsata; assembly: GCF_000469605.1. Taxonomy (NCBI): domain Eukaryota; kingdom Metazoa; phylum Arthropoda; class Insecta; order Hymenoptera; family Apidae; genus Apis; species Apis dorsata. The sequence continues at coordinate 50,800 of NW_006263740.1, read as the reverse complement.
AAGATATTCAAATTGAAAATGAAATTCAATCTTTCATCTAGAAAGAAATCTTGAATAAAAAAAGAAAAGTGACGTTTTAAATCAATATTATTAAAATTTTTACTACGAATAGTTCACATTAGGAACGAATGATTAAAGCAAACGAATAGCGTGGGCAGAATCTCCTATTAACAAAAATACTCCAGATATTCGAATCACAGACAAACAATTTAATACCTAATATTAATTCCCTATCAAATAGATATCTAAGTAGTATGCAATATAAAGTAAACATCCACTATAAGTAAATTATCAAACACTCGACTCTCGTCACACGAAACTTCTCTCAACTAATACCAATAACCCTTATGTATCCTCGAAACTAAATTAATGCATCGACAACCATCTAACCATCGCAGATGCGCTTTAAAATCCTCTTTCCATCCATCGACAGCGTTACATCGATCGATGCTGCAAACGATTCACCAACAGGATACAAACAGTACGATTAAAAATATCTCGTTAATCCCCCCAAAGGAATTCGAGATTCGATCCTTATGAGAGGGAAGAAACTCTTTGAACGTGCTTCTCTTTTAAAATATCTTCACGATTCTCTTGTTTTTTATTCAGAGACAGACCTCATTATTCGTTAAGGGAAGGGGTAGAAACCCGCTAGTTTCTAAAAAAAAATACGATAAAAGGAAAGGGAAACCGCGTTGGTAATATGAAAGAAAGAAAAACGCGTGGTCGTTAATTTCACGTTGGAAAACAATTTCTAACTGGAATTAAGTGTTTCCTCTTGAGACCTATCGTTGAATAATTAACCAGAAACCAGAGACAATGTTCCTCTTTCATACGAACAATGACTGGGCTGCTATTTTTATTCAGAATAATTGTGATTTGTCCCTTATGATAATATTGATTTTAATGATAATTTGATGATAGTTGTAATATTTTGAAAAATGATTCTTAAAATATTCGAACAGATAATGAATAGAAGTAAATTTTCAGTGTGAAAAATTTTATTTATTGTGTAAAGAATAAAAATTAAACATTGGCAGTCGTTAAGAGATATACATATGTTTCAAACAGCTACGATTAAAACGAAAGCAACGAGCAATTCAATAAAGTCATTGGCAGACAAAAACTCGACAAAATTGTCGATCAGAGTGAAGAGAAACGAAAACACTTAGCAATACGAGGTGAAAATAATTGGCTACCGAGGCAATAACGCGGTAAAAATCGAAAGAAATGGCTAAACGAGCGGAATGAACGGTTGCTTCCTCCAAAGTAATAGTTTTTCTCTAAATTGAAATTATTGAATACGCGTTCATTCGAATAGGAAAAATTGG
>NW_006263740.1:46759-49259 GCF_000469605.1 Apis dorsata | reverse complement strand
TTTTTTTTTTTTTTTTTTTTTTGAATATTCGATGCAAATAGACGAATATAAAGTTAAATAAACACGTAGCAATAATTTTTTTTGTGTGAAAAATTGGTTAACACCTTCATCCATCACTTACTTTTCTTATCTAGTGAAAAATTAATATAATGAAGAAATAAATACTTAAATTTTTTACTCGATTTTTAAAGAAATTTTTTACTTTTTTACTCGATATTTAAAGAAATAATTTTTTTTGAAATTTCTAAAGAATGAGAAAAATTTATTAAAATATATATATTTTTTTTATTTTATTTTATAAAACTTTAGATTTTATAGAAAAAAATTCCAATGTTTTTAAATTTTCTTTGAAATACATAATTCTTTTAAATTTTTCTATGAAATACAAATTCCTAACGATATTTTTTCTATTTTTAAGTAAAATTAAAATATAACAAATATCAAGAAACTTAATCTACAATTTTATATAATTTTTTTTAGAGAAATAAAGATCTAAAGATATATCTTGAAAAATTCATTGTAGGTACTCGTGTGTGAAAAAGTCTGTTAAATTTCTTCCATATGTCTCGTATGCTAATTCTATTTTCAACGAAAGATGAAAGTGGAGACAAAAGTTGAAATAAAAGAATCGCAATAAAAGACAAAGGATATTCTCTTTGTTCGTAACGATACTCCTTTTTTTTTTCTTTTCCTTTTTCAAAGACCTTATGTATTCCCTTTTCGAGGTAATGATATTTAAACTCGTTCATGCGAGGCAACATTAAATAACTTCAGACTTTCGATAAAATTGAGCATCATCAAGAATAAAGAGGATACTATTTTACATAAGCCAAACGAGAGATAATTTAAATTCTGTTGAAAAGAGACTCTCTTAAAATCATTTTGTCCCATATTCAATGAGATTCGATATCTTTAGTTAAATTTTCTCTTCATTTGAATTTCGAAAATTCGATCTTCACAGAACGTAATGAAAATATATCCTATTGAACGAAATTTTTCACTTTTTGTTTGAATATAATTACGCTACATTGAAACATTTTTGAAAATTTTAATTTAAATATACGTAAAGAATATCACAAATGATATTCAAACAAATTATAAGATAATGTCGAAGAATTTAATGATAATTTTTATAAAAACACATTTTTATAAAAACAATTTTTATAAAAACATGATAAATAAAATAATTATAATTGAGAATAAAATTATTTTTCTAAAGAAAAATCATTCTTACTTTTTCACATTGCCCTAATTGACCAGTAATAGAAACTGTTTGTAATCAATCATTTAACCAATATCTTTTTAGACTCTAAATATTCGAAAATCAATATTATGGAAATGAATCCTTCTACTTCCACGAACCGCGTAGCGAATTTATTTAATAAATAAATTGCGTTTCTTGGAATATATGGGAAACCAGATATTCCAAATGTCATCGTTAGCGAGAAATTGTAAAATTATTCGATATTTGTGTTACGTAATATTAACAATTACTAATAAATTATATCTATTACTGTACGTAACTGAGCCAAATTGAAATTGTGAAGAATGTACAGATGATTTGTACATAATTTCGTAGTATTATAATTTTAAATACATTAAATATAATTTTACAGTTACAATTGAACTAATTTATCCAGGAAGAAATCAATTTATTCAGAAACGACTTCAAAATTCAATGACTATTAAATCTAAAAAAAAAAAGAATCATTTGTTATAATACCTATTTTTCATAAATAAAAAAGAATAAATCCAACTCTTGCAATAGTACTCCTTATTCTAGATCTTTTAAAAATATAACTGAATTATAATTAAAAAAATATAATATAATAAGTCAAAATTAGAAAAAAGTACATATTCTGTTAATAAAATAGAATAAGATCTGATAAGATCTCATAATAAATCTGTTATCAGATTTAATAAAATCATAATTTAGTAAAAATTGGAAAAGTTGGAATAATTTGCAATTTATAGTTGGAATAATTTGCAGAAAATGTGCAATTAGATACAATAAGACAATTATGGTCCAAGAAATAGAACAAATGGTCATGATCAGATCAAATAATCTCAATTATAATACAAGAAGTAGAATAAAACAATTGTAATCATATAAATGAAATAAAACAAATAATATACAAATAGAATAATCATAATACATCTAAATGCCATTATATTCAAAGAATATATCATTCTAAGAATATTTTAGATCCAAAAACGAGGAACAAATTGGACAATCCTCAAAGTAGCATGTCAATGAAGAAAACTTATTCGAGATAAAAAGCTTTTCTTAGGCAATTTGACGATCTTATTATTCTCGAAACTTTCGCTGCTGGCCGATTCTTGGTCCATTCTTCAAGAAAAAACAAAGTCAACAACTTCTGCCCCGATCACAGAAACGTGAAATGAACAAACACACTGTTCCCGACAGCACAACTGAAAGGTCGATGCGGAGGAAACAAAGTTCAATAAAGGCTACGAAATGAAAGTGGATGGAGTAATG
>NW_006263740.1:30371-46537 GCF_000469605.1 Apis dorsata | reverse complement strand
AAGCAGTTTAAAAAAAAAAAAAAAGCATGGTCCAAGGAAAATAATGGCATTGGAACAATTCATCCGTGAAATGAATTGGCCAAGATGAAACGGGAAAAGTTTAATCGGACAAATTTTATTTAAGATTCGTCGGAACGCGATTTTCGAATTTGCCTTTTGTAAAAACAGGAGAGATACATTTGGGAATTAATTCATTATTAATAAATGTAATATTTAATTCTCCATTTTTTTTTATTCTGCCAACTTGAGCGAAACACATCAAAAATATCATAAAATATCTAATTGATTCAATTTTACAAAAAATGAAAAATTAAATTTATATAAAAAAAAAGAATAAAAATATCATTGCTAAAATTTTATATATTTCAAGATTAAATAATTAACAATTAAAAATATTTTAGTCAAATAATTTTTTACTTATAGATACTTTAATTTTTCTTACATCCAATCTCCTATTTTATGAAATTTAAAGAAATTAAAATATTTTTTTTACTGTTTGTGATTTATATTTGTTATTATTTTTAACATTTATATATATATATTTGTAAATCTATTAAGTACTGTTTATCATTTGACCAGTTAATTTTTGCTAAAAATTAAAAAGGTACATAAAAGACAAAGTTGACAAAAAGAAAATATGATGAAATAAAATTAATAAGTAAATTAATAAGATTAATTAATCCTGGTAATGAAAGTTTGAGTTTTTTGAATTTGTCTCTTTAGAAAAATTCTTTGTTGAAGATACGATGTAAATTTCCCTTCAAATACATGAAAGTTTTATTACCGGGAAGGGAATTTAATATTCATGAACTATGTATGTGAAAGTTTTAATTCGACAGTTAACTTTCAGCAGAATCCTTACTTAGCTTTCGAAATACGTCTTCGTCGAACTATATTCGAGAATAGTAGAGATTGTTAACAAGTTTTTCAATATTCTTGACTGTAATTTCATATATTGATTCGCTATTCTGAGTTTAAATATTAATTGAAATAATTTGAAGCTGAACAATTGTTCATTAAATAATGAAATAATTAGAAATTAAACAATATATCAAGAAATTGGAAATTTGTTCTCAAATAATAATTGAATTAGAAATTTATTTATGAAAATTTTGATCGAAAAATAATAAAAAGAATATCCCAAATAGTGATATTTCAAAATATAACTTTGTAAATATATTTTTTTAACAAAAGAATTTAAGAATGAATTGTGTAGATCCAAAATTTTCTCATAATTATTATTTGAATTAAAAGTCTATTTGTAATAATAATTTATCATTAATATGACTCTAACTAAACTTTGTGAATAATTCTAAAAACTCAAAATGAAAATATCAGAAGTATCAAATGGAAAAGAATATTTAATGAAATTCCCTCCAACTAGAAACACTCGAGATATCGTGTCGTTTATGTATCATTGTTTTATACTGAATTAAGTTTTAAGCTCTGTATAAGACAATCCACCACCACGTTGTGGAGTAAACATTCTCGAGAAAAAGGGTCTAAAAACACCATCAAGCTAATCCTCGAGCAAAGCACTAATCACGAGAAAGAATTTCCTTCAACATCTTCAACATTTGAAACACCTCTTCAAGTTTCTTGTTACTTTCAATAGAAATGAACAAAATTTATCGAGTCCATAAATCAAAACTAGTCTACTAATCCATTACTGAGAACAATGCTCATTCAAATATCTATCCCATCTTCTACAATAGACCAAATAATCACTTACTCTATTAGAATAATTTCATTTCAATCTGACTAAGAAGTACCAAAAGCTAGTTTGACCTCAAAATTTCATCCCTCCATGATCAATACTAAACTAATTGCACGTAAATTTTAACAGAGAAAGAAAGAAATATCTTTTAAACTTTGAGTCAAATCATCGATTAAACGAGAGAAGAAAATATATGAAAAACTAATGTTTCTCTGAAAAGAAGATTATTTAAAAGAGAAACATAATAATAATAATTAATATTATAAAATATCCTTCCTTTATTAGCAAACTGAACCATCAAATTAATTTTCCTCCATAAATCAATTTCATATATCATTTCTCCCTCCCAGTTCATCTTTCAAATAAAAAATCAAAGATAAATCAATTGAGAAAACGAATTTTCAAGCAAAAAGAATATCACATAAATTATTTAACTTGAAAAACGATTGAAACAATATCGAACGCGTATTTCTCTAATGGAAAATTAACTTCATGAACAAAAAACGAAGAAAATCTTTGAGGAATAGAAAGATAATTAAAAAAAAATATTCTTACATTTTTCAATATTCAATTAAACTACTCGATTAAAAAGTTAAAAAAAAAAACAATTAAAACAATAAACGCATATTTCTCTAATGAGAATGAAAAACTAGAAGACAGTGAAGATAACAAAGAAGGGGGTGGAAAGAGAATGGTGGGGACCGCGTCGGTCCAGAGATGATCCCGGCTATGTCTATTTATACAGCGCACAGCTACCTGTTGGCTGGTTGTACACAGTGGGTAGTAGAGCGCGTTTTCACCCCTCTGTGCCGTACAATGGTAGAGTGGCGCGATAGCGGTCTGGCTGGGGCGCAACAGGGTATACCTGTATAGCTAAGCGTGCACACGAAGACGAGGCGAAAGCAGATCGACAATAAAGCTGGAACTGGGTCATTGGATCGGGAAAACTGGGTCGAGCCGCAGCGCCATGTTAAAAGCGGGCTGCCTCCACGGGCTAGACGGGGTTGTTCTCTTATGGGGGTGCGTTTGACCGAGTGAAAACTCGTCCAACCTGCGCACCATCGTGGTCCACGCCACGTTTAATCCTTTGGATTAAAGGTTCTGCGAGTAAGATTTTCATGAATTCAAAAGATATTATTCAAAAGAAACAATGTTGAAACGAATTTAAAGTTGCATGATTTAACTGCGAGTCGTGTGTTATAAATATATGTAAAAGGGGCTGTAATATTGGCAATGTAAATATCTTTTGGAAAATAGACCGTGTTTTTTTCAGAATGATTAATAAATTATTTATTGCTGTTCTTTGAATTTCTTCAATTTAATATTATGCATTTTATAAAAATAAATGAATTATGTGGAATCTATTGATTTATTCTCGAGCATGATGTTCTAGCGTATAACGCAAAAAAATTAAGTCAGATTCATGAAGAAAATTTCTTTAAATTAAATTGATACCCAAGAGGTGAAAGGATATCGAGATATATACCAAGTTGAAATTAAAGATGGATTTTTCTTGAGATCTCAAAGAGAAAAAAATCATTTCTTTTTCTCTTGAGATCTCGAATGATTCTTTATTCAGAAATATGATCTTTTTGCGGTAATTCTTGAAAATTTTATTTTTTTTTTTTAATTTTATTTTAATTTCGTTAAATTAATGAAAAGCTATTACACATTTTGCATTGTGCGTTATATTTATTACAAATTATATTTGGATCTTATTGTGAAATACATAATTATATCTCGACTGTAACAACGATATCATAATTTACGAAAATTTCAATTCAATTTATCATTTCATACATTCAGAAAATACCTTCAAAATCCTTCCTATCTGCAGTTTAATGATATTTTATAACAATATTTCTTTGAGAATTATTAAAATACAATTCAATCGTTGAAATGTGATAATAAATTTGGTTAATGAAATTAATTTTTTTTGTTATCTTTCCAAAACTGTGATTCTTCAACAAATTCTCCATTCATACTATATAAATATAATTATAGAAATATAATTATTATAAAATTTCCAACCTATTTTTTCCCCCTATTTTTCACAATAAGTAATAAACAATGAAATGCAATCAAATTTTCAATAAATCAAAATCAAACGCAGTTTACATCCCCAGTTAATCAAAATCAATCCTCCGGTTAATTAGGATTAAAAGCAATCAAGCTCGCAGTTAGGTAGAATCGGAACCAATTAAGATTTCAATTAGTCGAATTCCAACTTGTATTCAAGTTTCGTTACTCGAGATTGGCGTAACACACTACACAATATTTCAATGAAATTACATCCCTGACTTCCAGTTGTCCTTTTAACGAGGAAACGATCAAAATGAGCGGAACCATTTATCCAAACGTAATTTTTTGTCGAAAAGAAAGAAAACAAAATCTCCCTGAAAGATGAAATTTCTTTTCTTTGTCGAGTATTTTCCACATTCGTTTCTGTACGAAACGAAATTGAATTCTTCTTCATTATTAATTGATACTGATTTTGGAACATCATATGAAATTATTATATAATCTAATAACCAGAATTCGTTCATTTATTACCCGCGATTTATTAATCGAACATTGAATGTAATCAACGAGAGATCTGAATACGTAGGCATAATTTCTGTGAAATCATTTTTAACGATTAACGATTAATAATAAATGTGTTATGAAAATGAGTGATTAGAGTTAAAGTAATATTATGAAAATAATTGGATATATATAATAATATCTGAATAAAAATTTATATTAATCCTAATATTAAAAATAAAAATTCTAAAACACATAAATTTGACTATTTTAATAATTCATATGTTGATTATAGTATTTTCTATTTTGTTTGTCAGTTATAAATATTTGCCAATTACGATTCATTGAAATTTTGTTAGCTTTAAAGAAAAAGCTAAAATTAATTAAAATCTGAACAGCTAGATGTTGCTTATAATTAATTTATAATTAAATTATACACGAGTTGATTATAGTTCATGTTTTTGAAGATTAATTAACGATATTTATTAATATTAAATAACAGATACAGGTACGATAAAGAATAATGAAATTTACTGGAATAATGCAATGATTTCTTCAAGTTTATTAAAATTAAATAAAATTAATAATTAATTTTCTTTGCTTTTGTACATATTCCAGAATATATGAATTACATTTTCTCCAATGATTCATCAAACGTGGGTACACAGTAATCGCTCAATTTACCTTCTTTAATTTATTATAACACGCAGCAAATTTCCCTCGCTTTTCCTAAACTTAACCTAACACTCACTTTTATGTACCGATAATTGCTTAAAAATCATCCCATATAATCGTGCACGTTTAATTACAGAGTCAACCAAAGGATGTGCGACACGACACCTATTTTAAGATTAATTCTCCACCGATGAAAATACGTGTGAAGGACACGTCACACCCTCCATCATTATAATACAGTGCTTCCCAATCTTTTTTAATACGATACCTTTTCGTAATATCCAAATTATTTTCGACCTCCTATTTTCCATATATTTTAACGAGAAAAAAATTATCATTTTTATTTACTATCATTAGTATGAAAGAACGTAATTGTAATAAAAGTAAAACTAAAAATAATCCTCCACAAAATATTTGATGACGTACAAAGGAATCGGAGGTTGAGAATCATTCTGTTCTGATAAAATACAACCGATTTTGCCTTCACTAGTTTCTACATAGATCACTAATGTTTTCTAGATGTTACGTGCAGTTGCGAATAATTGTAGAAACAATGTACCCTTTCAAGCGGATGGTATTGAAATAGAAGAAGAATAGGTAGACAAAGAGAAGGATACGATGAAAAACGATCCCACGATGGATAATGATGGTGTTTTATTAATTATTAATAATTATTTGAAAATATATAATTATTTATATCAAAGAATACAGAGAAAAATATGAAAAAAAATAAATGCAAAAAAAGATTGTAAATAAATTCTTGCTTGAAAGATTGCTTGAATTGCTTGCTTGAATTTTAAATTCAACGACATTATGAATATTTAGAAATTTTTTATTTTTGAATCGATTAAAATGCAAATGTTTAAATAATTCGACAAGAATAAAAAATAAATTTGATAATGAACGATATATATTATTTAGGAAAAATAATGAATAAAATTCACTGAAAATTAAAAGAACAACTTCGAAAACATGTCTGTTAAAATCGATACACGTACGCTTGTATTTCGTTCGCAAGTGTGTTTTATGTATGCGCTACAACTTTGCTGCAACTGCGTTCAAAAATAGAATATAGAGGCGCATTTACGAGATTTTAAAATAAATATCGCAAAGAGGGAAAATTAGCGAACGAGAATATTCAAAAATCGATTTTCTAAAATTCAATCGTTAAATTATTAATTTAATAATTTATATTCTTTTAAATATTTTTCTTTTATTCAATCGTTCTTTTTTTCAATTCAATTTAATTTATACGATATACATATAAAATTGTATATATATAAAATTGAGAATAATTTGAATTACTTATCATCTACGAAATAATATCATTATATTCCTAAATATCAAATAAATCGAATTTATTAATTACCTTTCATTTATTACCCGAACTAATTCTTTTCCGTTTTTATTGCCTTTGTGAATTAGAGAAGAATAAATTAATTCGGAGGGAAAAGTGCAATTCAAATTCCTTCGATTCAAAAAGTCACTAATTTTTATAATTAACCTTGTTCATTTATTTCCTAATTTAAAAGCATTGTTCCCACGAGATGAAAAGAATCTGGAATATTAGAATGAAATACTCGATACTTGGAAAAACTGGAATCGTGTGATATTACGTTCAAAGAAATTATGATTAAATACATTGTTATCTATATTCTACAAAAAATATATTTCGATGGAAACTTGAAATGTAAAAGCAATTGCATAATTTACGGATGTTAATAATGTATAATACCAATTTAAATACCAAAACAAAAGGAGAGAAATAATTTCGATTCTTTCTGAATTGAAAATGAGGAGAAACAGAATCACCGATTGTTTATTGCTAATCGATTCAAAGAGGAAAGGCGTTCACCTTTTATCCAATTCGAAACACGCGAAAATCGGTTTAACGAACTTTCGATTCTTCAGTCAATCCCAATACACGTGTTTCTCGGCTCACAGACTGTCGATTCACTCAACTCGTCGTTCGATATTGTATTTAGCCGAGACAACAAGCTAGTCTCCAAGTGTTGGAACAGAGGGATGAGGGCCGAAAGAGAGGGGAGGGGTTAGAGAGTCGACAGGTTAGAGAGTTGGCAAAGCCTAGACAATGCACCTATTGTACGAGCAACTCCATTAGAGCAAGCGTTTCCCCGGTTTCTATAGTGGAGATAGAAACTGGAGGGAAGAAGGGGATGAAAAATTATTAGAGAAACAATAAGTGTCATAGCTGTGGAAAGAAATTCGTTTTGCAACCCTTGAATCCGAGCTTAGAGAGCTATTGATCTTCATATTTATCTTTGTTTTATCACGATCGAGTCTGCAAAAGACGAATTATTCTTATTCTCATTGCTTTAATTATTAAGAAAAATTTTCTTTCCAAGTTAAATTACACGATTTTCTCAATTTTTTTCGTGATAATTACATTGTTTTTAGAGTCTCGAATTTTGTCACTGCTTTCATCAATCTGATAAATAAATTTTATCCCACGGAAGGAAATGAGAACTCTTTTGTTTTTATGTATTATAATACATATAATAAGAAAATATTATTGTAAATATACAATGAAGATTGCATTGCGTATAAACACCTTTTTCACTCTCGGTTAAACCAGCATTTGCAATCCCATTTCGAGTGAAGACGAAGAGAAGAAATCGGGGAACGAATCGGCCTTCGATTTATGCAAGTCGAATCTATTCGACAACGTCTTTCAAATTCATCGTTTCATGACGCAAACGACGTCCTCGATGCAAAGAGGTATGGCGACGTATGCGGTTCACGAAGCTCGCAAAGTAATCCGATCGTGGACATCGATACGAAGCGTGGAACGTTCGTGAACGTTTCCACGATTACACGTTCCAATGCCACTTGACCTCTACGAGAATGCTCAGAATTCGGAAACCGCCTCTCGAAGTAGTTGAAGAGTTTTCACCACGCAAATGAAACACCTTTTTTTTCAAATGATAATGTGGAAATTTTATTAAAAGATTTATATTCGCGATTGTTAATCATATTGGTATATAAAAGTCACGATGTAAATTTCGATTGATATTAATTTCGAAGTTAATAATTGCATTGCGAAATGAGAATAAAGATTTAGATTGTGCATATGAAAAAATTAGGAATTTTTCATAATTTTTCCTGTCAAAGATAAATGTCAGCATGAAATACAAGCTTTTATCTCTAAAGATGACAAACGTGGATTGAAGCAAAAAGAACAAAAAAGAAAAAAAAACTGAAAAGTACAAATGTACCAGATTAGTAATGTAGACGTTTGAAATTCAATACGACAGACGGAAATCCCTTAAATCCTCTATTTTCGTCATGGCTGTTCAAATATTGACTTTCTCCTTTATCAAATGAAACGCATCCATCAAAAATTTGTCATATCGCCCTTATTTGTGCTCTTTTTTAAAAAAATAAATAAAAAGTATTTAGAAACTATCGGTTCGATCATTGATAAGAAAAGAAGGTATAGAATTCGCAATGAGCGTTTTAAATCTCTTACCTAGAATAAAAATTATGTTGAGAAATTTTTCAAAGTTTGCAATAGCTAAGGAATAATTTCATTTTCTTTTCTAAATTTTATTTCTTTCTTATTTCTTCTTATTTTTACAATTGCTCTTACAAGATTTTTACAATTTTCTTCGAAAGTTGGACAAATAAAATCTGGTTAAAGGTTAAAGATTAAGATCAATTCATTGGTTTTTTCGAATCAAAGAATTTTTATACAACAAATCACTCTATTTCTAAGGAGAATCACGAACAAACATCTTATACTCAATTCAATAAAAGATACAAACCAATATCAAATCCATTACATCCATAAATCCATATCCTGCGCGTGCCAAATCCACTTTTATTCCAAGATGAAAGCAAATCTAACACGTGTACTTTTAATTACGTTATCTAAAGAAACTATCGCCTATGATTAACAATTTGCTCAAACCGCAAAGCACACACCAAATTTTCAACCGATTTTAATTACTTCTTAGCAATATTATAATAAATCGAGTATGAGCATCGAGATCGCACGGAAAAATTTCACGAAGAGGCCGATCAAAGGAACACGCGCTACGGCCAATTCGATACACCGATTAGAAAGCAAATTCATTTCCATGCTATGTTATCGAAAACCAATATTTCCGTCTCTTTATGCAACTAGCGTGAATTCTTCACGATCGGCTCTAAGCCGCGTAAAATTTATAGACATTGGATCGATCGCGTTTCGATATTTCTTTCCTCGATCTTCGTGTTGAGAAAAGATTATTTCTGGAACGAACAAGAGCGAAAGCTTTTACAGTATTTTTATCTTTCAGTCTAAATTTCTTTGTTCAAGATACATTTTTAAATAATTAATCCAATATGGACAGATTGTGAAACTGAAATATATAAGAGGAAGAGAGTGATAAATACGATTCGTGATAAAGTGATGCTTCATTCCATTGACATTAATTATTGGTATAAATAGATAAGTTGGGAAGAATTACTTAAAGGATTTTTAAGAGGAATGATGAATAAAAGATTCGATGTGGCTAGAAATGAGAAAGCATAATTTCAAACTTTTTTGTGTTGGTGATGTGTATTATTTTATTTATCATTTTTATAATCATATCGTGAGTAATGCTCATCGGAATATTTTACGAAATAATATCATTTTCGAGAAAATTATACGATATACTCTGAACAATGCGTTTGAAACTAGTTGTAGTCGTCGAATGAGAAATCTGTATAACGTATGAATAGCGTATTCACCACTAAACTATAATCCTGAACATTCTAGTATCCATCCGGAATTTATATATTTCAGGAGATTATACGTATTTACTTTTGGGATCCCAATCCAACCATTATCTGATCTCAATTCGTGATCCAAAACCGTGAATTTCGATATAATCATTAATCGTTATTTGTTTCATTGTGTTTCTTAACGCTGTTTACAATAACTATCTGTTTGACAAATTAGCTATTGAACCAATATCGATGAACTTCTTTCATTTTTACATATATTTTTACATATATTTTTACATATATATCATAAATTATAATTAAATTAGATTGCAATAATTTTTTCTAGCAAATTTTCAAAGTTAACGCGAATTTTTTCTTCTAAAAAAAAATGGATTCTATGAAATATTCCAAACTTTTGATTTCTAGCCTATAATATCACGTAATGCTTCCTTTGCTTTTGTTTTTATGTGTGGCAGTAGAATATATGTATATAACAGAACACGAAATTGTTTGCAAACATGAAAATTGAAGTAACTGCAAAATCCCATCCAACATACATATTTATATAGAAACTTTTAAAGCTCCAACACAAACAGCTCAGATATCTACACAGTCCCTACTAATTAGGGTCTTATGCAATATCATTTACCATGATTATAATCTATCCAGAGAACCAACTATCTCAGCACATGGAGAACAAGCTATGCTTGTAAATGCACGATGCTGATATGCCATTAATGATCGGACAAATAATACATCATGTATAAATAAAATAAAAATTTTGATAATTTAAAAAAAAAACGTTAATTAAACACGATGCAACAATTTCTTTTATTTTAAAGGCTAAATTATTTTTTTTTTAATTATATTCATTAATTATCTTTTTGCGAAAATAAAGTTTGACTTATAAAAAAAATTTAAGAAACCCTGACGTATTGTTAGAAGATTTAAACATGAAAACAAAAAATTGGGAATGATCGGTTCTTTCTTCCTCTTCGATTCACTTTTTATGAACTCTAATTCTTTACTTTCAATATCCTTTGACCTATTCGCTAGTCTTGCTTCAATATTGTTCTGTTAACTAATGCCATACTAATGAATGTACTATCAGAACACCTTCGCCCTTCTTTTTTCCCCCCCTCCTATTTTTATTAGAACAGTAAACGCTTCGTGATTTAGAGACAATTAATCTTCATTTTAAGAAAATGGCAAATCGTAAATAAAACGCCCTTTTCTCGCGTGCGTTACAGGTAGAAACAATCTTTTGTACTCGATTTACATGCACACGTATAAATGGTTTGATTCCACGAGATCAGATAGAAATGACTTGTGATAAGAATGTTAAAAGTTACAATCGGTCACAAATTTTATACACGCTCAAATAATATGTTATTAAAATAAAATTCGAATTTTGAAGTTAAGAAAAGTTTTTTATATCGTATTTTCATAACTGATTGATATACTGATTAATAATTGAACAAAATTAAGTGTTTTATAAATATCGTAGATATGGAAAGGAAGGTAATTTAAAAAAAAAAAAATTAGTGCTTGAGAAATTATTCAAAGGAAAGTTTTATTACATTAACAAGGTACGTAATGTTAAAAGTTGTAATAAAAACTGTGATAAATTTTATTAAAGTTAGAAATATAAAATATCTATCTGATTACATGCCTCAATTTCCCGTCGTGCATATTGTGTTTCGTTTTTGTACCAAATTATTTTAAAACATGTATATTGTAAATGATAACTAGACACGAAATGTGATTTTGAAATAATAACGTATCACTATAATAGACGAAACTTATTAAAAGAAAAAAGAAAAAAAAAGAAAAATTCGAATATCTATATTTCATCCTTTAGAATTTAATTAACAAATGAAATTCTAAATTTTTCTTTACCCAAATTTATATCCTTTCCTAATTTAACCAACGCTTGGACATTACACATTTCACAAAAATTCTCGATCAAGTAATGATACACGTAGAAAAGAAAATCCATCAAAAGATGAATTTAATAACTCCATTTACCAACTTTATTATATATATATATATATATTTTATAAAGGAAACACGCCTCATTAACCGCTTTTTAACTCTTGAAATCCAGAGATCGGTGAACGTCATAAGATTTAATTCTCAAAGGATTTTAATTGAAGATACAAAGAAACGACGAAAATTCATTACTCGGAATTAATCTTGTCTTCCGGTTCTGATCGAAAGTCCTGACCTTTGTCGTTCGAAAAAGAGCGTTCTCGCGTGTTGATCTATCGGAGGAGAGGGAAAGAGAATCCAGATGAAATCGTTTTTTTTTTTCAGTTTCCACGACGAGATTTTTCCCCTTTCACAGAAAAAAGTCGACGATTGAACATCGCCGATATCGATATCGTCCTTGAGGATTTTATTAGCAGATTTTATTATCCACAGATGGTAGCAAACAACTGATTGCCTTCCTTGACGATAAAATGATCTATAACGTTTCGATCCATAATCAATTTCTGCGATAAAGTTATTATCGCGATGAGGGGAGTAATAAAGATTAATAAAATGGATACGATTTGTTATTTGTGAAATATAATTATCCGCGCTGTTTGAAAGAGTATTGACAAGTAATTTACGAGAAAAAATTGTATATAGGAATAAAAGAATTAATTTGTTTAAAAGAAATTATAAATCGAATAATATGTTAATATAGGTTTCAACGGGAAATTTTGCAAACATATTTTTGTTATATCGTTATATTGAAATAATCGATATAAATTTTGAAAAATTTTCAATTTATATTCGGACTTTTATCATTTTATTCTGTGGAAGTTTGTAAATTGGATATTTTTTTTTTCTTTTTTAATAAAATGTTGTAGGAAATTTAATATTTGACACAAACAAAAAAGTTACCGTTTGTCTTTTATATATATATATTTTTAATGAAACTACGATATTTCACTGTTTTAAAATTTTAAATAAAAATCTGTGTAATTTGATCAGAATTAATTGCTTACATTATGGGAAAAATTATCTCTGACTCTGTAAGATTTACATTTCGAATATTTTCATATTCGATGAGAATCTTAATAACAAAAATCCTAATTAAATTCTAATTATTTCACTTAATATATTCATGAATGAAATTTATCTAAAATTATTATCTATAAATTTTATTTTCGACAAAATAACATCGAAAATATTCCTATTATATTGCATGATATTTATTCTACAAATTTTATCTCAAATTATATTTTATTACTGACATATTTCGTAAAAGCTGATATAATAACCACAAAATTTCGAGATTTTTTTTTATTATTCATGAAGACATCCCTTCGTTGCATAAAATTCTGCAACATGTAGATTCAAATATTTCTTTATTTTATATAATACAGATTATTTTTGCAAAATTTTCGTAATAAATACAACAATTACAATGTAATCATAATGTCGATATAAAATTTATCTTCAATAATATAAAAGAAGATATATTTAATTTTAATTTATATTTTGTATTTAAATGTCATAATTTTTATTACTTTTTTGGCACATAAAAAATACAAAATAAAATTAAAATAAAGTAAAACCAAATTTAAACTATACACAATTTCAATAGCATAACTTAATAATTAATTTCAAATGCCAGTAATAACAAAAATTTTGCAAAAATAGGCATAATGCTCGAACAAAATGTTAAATTTTAAAATCGCTAACCATAAAACACGACCGTATTTTTTTTTTTATCAAATTTTCCCCTTTATATGCACGATAAACGTCAAAATTGAATTTCAACTGGAATTTCTTCTCGTAAAAATGCCTGCTATAAACTACTGTCTCTTACAATTATCATATATTATCATATCCATCCAATGTCGCGGATAATAAAAAAATATGTCCCGTCCCGTATCTTTGACGTCAAAACTAGAATATCGTCCTACTACAATCTCCTCGATGGATCATTTTACCATCACATCCACTCGATATAACCGAGCTCGAGCACCGAGCAACCCCGTGGACAAGTTTTCCCTCTCAACAGGTGGCAATCGATTAGAGGGAAACAGACAGCCAAGGGATTCCCCCGAGATTGAGACACTGGCAACAATTGGCCACCGTGATATATCGACATTGATAAGTTTAATCGCAACGGACTGCATGGATCGAAAGATTACAAAGTTTTTTAAAGTGGTGCATTTTGTTTAGATTAAAAAAATAAATTTCGCTCTTGCGAATGGTAATTTTTTTAGTCTACAATTCTAAAGAAATATCTTTATTTTATTTCTATCAAATTTTTGTAAATGATTGATTTTTTTCTTTTTACTAAGACTACATCAGAGATTAAATCTGAGAAGAAATATCTCGATATTTCGCAAGTATCGCAGCTAACTTTATTGGAGATCGAATAACAATATTTTTCCTTTTATCTAAAAATAAAATATTGAGAAAAGTACCGTGTAACACGAGATCTACTTCCATTTCATTTTCTTTTAATACCAAATTCGATATCGAAGAAATAATTTCAAAAATTCCTGAAGAACGGGAATTGAAAATAAAAAAAAGAATCTAAATAATATCGAATGTTTTATCCTATTTCCAAAAGCCACGTTATTTTAATTCCAATCTAAATTAATACAAATTCTTGACCAAGAAAAAAAGATTAAGATCAGATTCCCCATTCATCGGCAATAATCGAAACTTGCAACAACAACGTCCTGACAAACGCACGCAATTTCTATATCCTTTAGACAGAAGCTGCTCCCTTCGCTTTGAGGGAACACAACGCAAGAAATTTAATCAATAAACACAGAGGCGGAGAAGGCGGAACAGTTTGGAACGAGCCCCGGGACACGATTATACAGACGTGTCGTTGCTACGCGCGATAAGCCTCGATGAATAAACGCTTGATCCTAATTATAATGAGGTCGAAATTTCGGGAAGCGATAACGGTTTGGCCGTGGTGAAGGGTTAATCAGAAATTCAGAGATCGGATCAACCCTAAAAACTTGATGACGGAAATGCTGACGAAGCTCATTACGAAGCGGCAAGCGCGAAATCGTGACGGGATTCGTGAGACAATCACGAGTTATGGTCGTCTGCATCATCATCCTTAAATCCAAGAATAAATTCGTTTCGCGGGGATTTCGTTCGTGATATGCGCGGATTGGTTGCAAATTATGTTCATTCAATCTGATCGGTTTCGAAGAGAATTTAGAAATTTGAGAAAAATAAGGAATTCGATGATTTGTCAATGTTATAATTGTTATAATTACTTCAATTTAATTTTTTATTTAAGCAGCTTACAAATTAGTTTGTTTAATTTATGGTTTTTATAAAATTAAAAATATCTTTAAGCCTATCTTTAAATTTTATATTACATAAAGTAGAAGCGAAAGATATTTTCTTTAGAAAGTGTTTATTCTTAGCCTAGCAGTAATATCTATTATAATATTTTAATTGAATATACACGTGTTATAAATATGAAGTTTCAAGAATATTTGACAAGATGTTTGAACTAAAACAAAACGATTTTGTAACCATTGTCATTTGTATCGTGTACATCATTTCTTCAACGTTCTTGAGGTATTCAAATGCACGTGTACGTGACAGATTTTCAAATGTGATATTCTCGGAAACGAGATTTCAAACAAAAGAAGAAACTTTCCATAAAAATTGAAACGTACAATTTAAAAATAATATTTATTGGACAAGTTGAATTTCGGAATAATATCAAAATACTAGATTGAAAAATAGATTCTGAATAAGAAGAAACGTCAACGTTTCAAAAATATTGGATTTGGCGCTAACATTTGTAAACTCGATTTCGAATGAGTTCCAATTATAAAAATATTATTGAAAAATATGGAAAAACGTAAGAGTGCATGAAAATAAGACGGTATAATCGATTATTTTGTCTCCATGAATATAACTCTGCCACGAAACAGTGTTTTCTCAACTTTCGCCTCAAGTTTTAACCTCCTCCTGAATTGAAACTCTTCCACGCAATTTTCCTACATTTTACAGGCTATACTTTACGAAGTTAACTATTCTTAGTAGATAGATAACGGTAAGCACTTTACAATTTAACAAATAACTCTGTTTCGATGTTTGATTTGTAAAAAAAACCGTAAATTAAATTTCCCGCGTTACGATGAATTTCAAAATGGCGAAACAATAATGGGACATATGTGAAAAACATTTAAATTGAATCGTAATCGTAAATAAAGTAAATGAAATTGAATAATTGCGTGCTTTGTCTTTGTTGTACAATTATATTCAATATTCTTAAAATTTGTTTTAATTAAACATGATACTTCGACAAACTATAAATTAAATCCGCCCACTGGGCCACTTTGTTAAAGCCAAAGTCTGGATAATTATGCGGAATTTTTTCTTTTGCGGAACTTTCTTAGCAATTAACTTACGCAAAACAAATCTTGACCCGGAACATTTTTTTTCTCCGACGTGGTTTTTAATTATCTTTGCATGTAAAATGTAAAGTGTTGAGAAATGACTATGGAAATTTAAAGTAGTTATTTATGTAGTTGAAAGAAGTAGAATG
>NW_006263740.1:24990-30146 GCF_000469605.1 Apis dorsata | reverse complement strand
TTTTTTTTTTTTTTTGAAAAATATTACCTTTGGATGAAATATTGTATCATAATAAGGAATTATTATTAAATATTATTATTAAAAGAAAAATCACGCTACAAAACTTCATTTTCTTTATTTAAATATTCCTAATTTATATTTTTCTCCTGTAATAATTCATCTACATTATTGTTATATAGATAAATAAATTGAATAAAAATTCTACGAGGAAATACAAAACTACATTTTATATCAAAAATATCATACTATGGATTAAAGATTCTTAGATAGAAATTTCTTTTAATTCACGAATATCGTAAACTCTTAAAATCTTCTCTTAACTCTTTTCTAAAAAAAAAATTTCTAGAATAATTCATTATACGGTATGGATGGTAAAAATTTAAGAACATAATGTACATTTAAAATCACTAAAGCTTTATTCTTGGAAAAAATTTATACTAACGTTGAATTTATGAAATGTAAAAGAGATAAAATATGCAAGATTAAAAACGCATATGGTATTTTCTATTTTCATTAAAAGAAGATACTATATAATATGGAATGATGAAATTGAAGTAATATGGAAAAATAAGCTTTAATGTATTCTTGCAAGATAAAAGCTAAACGCAAAAGATCCTTCCTTATTTCAAAATTACTTATAGAACCTGTATAAAAATCAATATATAATAAGACTGAATTCATAATTATTTTACTTTTTCTAATACTTTGAAAACAATTTAACCATGATGGAAAATTTCTCCAAGCTATAAACTTTAAATTAGCTCCAATTCATCAAAAAAATTAATAAATATTTCTCGAATATATTAGATATAAGAATAAAAAAATAAACTTGCTATTGTTTCTCAACTGTGAAATTTTAAATAAATGAAACCTATCAAAAACCTAACTGAAAGAATTTAATATTCTACGAATCTCACTAAAAGAAAAAAATCTTATTATTTGCCTCTAAAATTATTTCTATACAAAAAAAAAAATTCACCGATGTATAATAATTGATTAATGAGTACAGCTATGAATAAATAAACGAACATTATATAATAACATTTATTATGTCGACTCAAAAATTGAGAAAAATATTAAATTTCACAAACAGTTTAATCTTTAAAATTTTTATAATAAAATTGAATAGACATTGTATTGAAAATTTTTATAATCCAAATGACATTTTTTTCATGTTCTTTTGTGTCAAAATATATGTACAAAATATATATTCCTTTTTGAATTAAATTGCCAAACATCTATTTTATTGTCGAATAGAAAATTTGCATTGATGTATCGGCAAGACAAGAATTTTTAAGCCCCTCATACAAAATTCATACAAAAACGTTAGATGCACGCGCGTTAAATTTCCCGCAAAACATCATCTCTATAGTTCAAAGGGTAAAAAGCGAGAAAAATAGGAAGGAAAATTTCCACGTTTAGGAGCCACGTTTGAAAATTGTATCACTATCGAAATCGATAGTTTCGAGTTTAATCGAACAGGTATACCAGATGATATCGTGTTTCCTGACCGTGGTATCAATGTTCTTGCTAGTAAAAGCATCTCGTGTTCTCTCTGACTAATTGAATCCATCGTGTTTCCTCCGATAAAACATATACTTAAACGCCTGTATCGCGAGACACGGACATAGGATCCTGTATTTGAAAAGAAAATGAAAGAAAAAGAATAAATTCAAAGATGTGAGCTGAAAATTTATCGAGCTTTTTTTTTAAATATAGAAAAATAAAGAATGACATATCTATAAGTTTGAAATTTAAGAATGGAAAAAAAAATTGGATAAAAGACTTTTACTATGATTATATGTAATATATTAATAATTAATAATCGCATAAAAGATTTACTTAAATAATTTTGTAAAATTGTTTTTAAATATATTGCAAATTTTTATCTTTGTAAAGAAGTTATTAGATATAGAAGAAATAACATTTGTGAAACTTATTCTCTTTATAAAAGGAAAATGAAAGATCCCTGAAGTCTTCTCTAAATATATCTGATTAATTATCGAAGATAGATCCAATATTCATCATTCATCAACTTTTTTTTGTAAAGGAATTATTACATGATACATTATTTGTAAAGGTCTTCTTTCTTTGTTAAAAATTTTTATCTTTTTTTTATTTGTATAAAAGAAACATCTGTTTGATTATTCAATTTAAATTTAATAATTGTTTTTAATTCCTTGTCATTCCAAGTCAAAGGTGATTATGATAAATAAGTATATGTATTTTTCACAATAAAAACTATTCCTCATAAAAAATATATACAAAATTAAATAATTTAAATTGTTATCACCAATGACTTATTTATCTATTTGTTATCTATTGGTTATTGATCAATTTTTATTTAGAATTCTACTTTTTCTTATTTTCTAATACCTTTCTTTTTTCAAGAACAAATAGAACAATAATTAATTCCAAGATTTGATAAATATTGAACAATATATCTGTATATTCTATCATTGAAACGGATGACCCTAAATTAACAGAGTTAATCGACGAACATGTCTTGATATCAATTAACTCCAATTAGTTGAATTAACATTGCCGCCTAATTAAGCACTCTCGAAACAAGTTGTTCCACGTCACGCTAATAATTCAATCGTGTCACGTGGAACAAATATTTTGTATTAGAAATTGTATAATCGATTTGTGATAAATTATAGCCAACAAATTGATACGATATATACGAAGATACTTGGGACAAATTTTAGAATAAAATAGAAATCATTACTGGCATAAGATTTTGCAATATTAAAATGAAATTACGATAAATCGTTCAATCGAACTTTTTAAACGAATTTTGAACTTGAAATCGATGTAGATATATTAAGCTATGATTAAACGCGATACAGAAAAATAGTTTCAGAAAATATTGATTGAAAAAAATTATAAATCTCAAATTATAATTTTGATATAATAATTTTGATAAAATAATGATTTGTATTATTAAAAAATAACTGGAAAAAGAAAATTTTCTATTATTATATTATTATAAATTTTCTAAATTTCGTTAATCTAATATAAATTACAAGAATAATTTATTTTATCAGGATTTCTATTCATAAATATTTATTTTCTATTCTGTACAAGAGGCGAACAAAGATTAATTCTAGCGGACATTCTGGAAAATCCTCTAAACTATATAATTTTAGATCAAATAGATTAAAATTAAATGAGCAATTCTCGAGATGTTAAATTGTGTTTCTAATTACATTTATATCAGATTTGCATACATTAATCAATTTCTACTTATATTTCGAATATTAAACATAATATAAAAAAAGAAGATTTATTCTATGTTGTAATGATTAAATAAATTATTTTTAAATAATTTTTTATTCAAATTATTGACAAAGAACTAAACTGAAATATTAAAATCAGACATACAATAGGAAAAAAAAAATATGATATCTTCGAAAGACATGTAATCTAATGTCAATAATTTCATTTTACTATAAAGGATACAAAAATTCTTTATTCTGGATAGAACATTTTAAGACGAATAAAATAACCTACAATTGAAAATCAACTATGAAAACTAATAAGCAAATTAAATGAAAACTAAATTATCCCATAACACCAAGTTTACGAAACCTTCCTTTATGAAATCATATTTTATAGAAAATTATTCTCATCGCACAAAGAAATCAAATTTTTTAATTAAAATCTCAAATGTTGATTAAAATATTCTCACACAAACTATAAAGTAACCAGCATTTAAAGACTTAATGGTATCATCAAAGAGATTTATATTCAGAAGGGTTGCAAGGTCGATCATTCGATCCAGAGATAATTAAACGCTTCATCTTGATGCAGATTAAAGCGTCCAGCTCGATCGTTTAGAAGGAAATCTTCCCCGACTATGTAAATTCGTATCCTCATACAAGCCTCTGGTCTTATTTGCTTCCATTAGCATGCCTCGAAAAAGAAGGTATTAATATATAATTTCTTTCAATGGAATCGTTTATCATCGAACAGATTTTACGAGAAATTATAAGACTGCGAGAAGAGGAGTGAAAATTAAATCTCGATGAAAAATTTAATACCGGTTGATACGAGAAATGCTCTTATTTTATCTTATAACGAGCAAAAAATGATTAAATTATCTAGGAGACGGATATCGAAATGAAAATCTGAAGAAGCAAGATTAAATAAAGACGATAAAAAAAATTATCCGTGACTCGATCAAAAAATATCTTAATCTTCATCAGATGTTGAATCCTTATTATGTTAATTTTTTAACATGTTTATTTGAAATTTAATATGATAATAAGATCAAAAATAAAAAAAATATGAGTTTTTTAACAAGAAATTTTAATAATGTTTGAATTGTTATTTGGATTATAAAAAAAATTTTATTTTTTATAATCATAGTGTTCTAAAATTTTTTAAAATACAAAACATAATAACTGGTGTTTTAATTATAAATATTGGACATTTCTTTGATTTTATTTATGTAAGAAATTATACAAAGATAAAAGTTATACAGAAGATAAAAGTTCCTTTCGACTATTGGATTCTAAGAATCGATCAGAAGAAAAGAAACAGGATAAAAGAGGATTTTCCCTCTAGCCTCTAGCGGAGAAAAGAAAATAAAAAGAATGAAGAATTTTATCTATTTTACCTTTGGTTTTCTGTAACACTCTTCGACTTCTTCGAAAATTCCAATACTAAACTAATATTTTTTTATCTATTGTGTAACACAATAATAATAATTGCTATTGATACTATTAATAATTTTTCTGAAAAAGTAAATTTTTTCAGAATGTAATTTTTTATAGAGAAATCTTCAATTAAAAAAAAAATAAATATAAAAACATTTTTTCAATCATATTTTTTTAAAAAATTTTTACTTGAAAAGATATAATAGATTCATTCAACAAAATTTTCATTAATCATTTATAAATTCGAAATAAATATTCAAATCTTTCAAATATTTAAACATCATCTCAAACCAATTCTCTTTTTGCTAAATTTAATTTCTCAAATTACATATCTTTCCTAATAAGATATCTCTATCTCGAAAAACATAATTTAACCATATAATAACATATAATTAATCGAAATAATTTTAAAGAAGTGAATAAACAAAAATAGAGGGGAAAATAGCAAACAAAAATTGGAAAACGAGCGAAAATAAATGATTGCTTAATCTA
>NW_006263740.1:13546-24406 GCF_000469605.1 Apis dorsata | reverse complement strand
TTTTTTTTTTTTCAAGGAAAATTTCATTCATCCCAATTCTGATATTTAATCGCCTCGTTTTTTAACGAATGATTAAAGGAAAGGAAATAATTCAGGATCCAATAATTCTCGATCATCGATTAAAAATATATTTCACAGAAATACTCATCTACTTTTATCATTTTAAATGAACGAAGAAGATTTAGACACGTACGTGGAAATCATGCAGAAGACTATTACACGATCCATTAATTAAAACGAGTTTTACTTTGAGCATCGAGTTCTTTATCCATCATTAACGATAATAATTAACGATAATAATAACGCTTGTGAATGTTTGCGCGATTTGTTTCAATCGTTTTTTCATACAATTAATTAGCAACGTGTTATTTTTCGAATGGAATGTTGAAATTCTATATTTTCTTTTTTTTTTATCATAAACGATAAAAATTGCAAATTGCTTTATACCTGTTTCCTTTAGAAAATACTAAGAGTGAATGTACCATATTTGTGCAGAAAGCCATAAAATCGATAAAACAAATGTGATTTGATAAAATGGGATGGAATAAGTTGGACTCGATTTTCACCTATAACTGGAGGGTTGAGGCCGAGAATAGAAACTGAGAAAGCGACAAGATTTTTCTAGAGGTTTTACTAGACTCCCACATGTGCACTTTTGGCTTCAAGATGTCTGGTAACTTTCTACTTAAAAAATCTTATAAATGTTTTATGATAAAAGATATTTTAAAGAAATTCATTCTAGAGCACTGAATCTTTTTAAAGTTAAACTAAAATTAATCAATTTTGCAACGCATTATTTTTAAAATAACACCAATAATACATAAATAATAACATCAATAACAATCAATAATAATATTGATAAATATTGCAAAATTGCAAATCTTTGCGTTATTTTTTGAAATAACAATTCGTTTCCTCTTATAAAACTATCGTAAAATTATACACACCTACAAAAGATTAAAAATACAAAGCAATCCCCAATCGTGCACTCCATCCTACGCAACAAACTAAACAATAGAATGAACGAATGAACAAATCCAAAATAATTACAACTAATTCCAAGTCGCCGAGGAACAATAGCCCATTATTTAAAAAGCAAAAAAAAAAAAAATCCAAGAGACAATATTTGAACAAATCACTGACCCGTAATCGGTATCAACGTGCACGAGAAGAAGAGATCTATTAATCTACTAATGGCAATTCTACCTCGAAATTTTTCTAATTGCATCCTCGATAGAATCGACGGAGCGTGCAACGCCGAGCTCCTCTTCCTTTTCATTCCTCCCGTTGCCGGACTTGAAACAGATGTTTGGTTGGTGAGAGAAACTCGATCGATCGAATCTGGTTCCGCACGGAAGGAGCCGCGGCAAAAGGAGATCCGGCGAATTACCATATATGCATTCGAGGTCTCCAATCATGGCGCGCGTGATTACTCCGGAAGAAAAAAGTTCCTTCCAGTGATTCGCCCGCGAAATTGCTCGGACGAGATCCTCTGCAAGAGTTTTTGTGACATTTACGTATGCGCGTGGGTAATGAACGTATTCTAGTTGATATATCATCTACTTCTGCAATATTTGTCGAACTTCGAATGAGAAAAATTTACTCGTTTCTAATCCGTTTGTCTTCGTGGATGAGAAATAATTCCGTGAAATATTTTTCGTGTCTTTTAACTTTGTCCTTTTAATTTTAGTTTCTCGATATTTTTTGTGTATTCCTCATGTTTATTTGAAATTTTTCAAATATTGATATTTAATGTTATTAAGATGATTGAAATACACGAAACAGATTTATGGAAGATCTCAAGTTTTGAAATATCATCCTTTATTAATATTGTAAGTACGTAAGAGAGGAAAATATATTAATTAAGAAATTTTTAATTTCAAAACAAGACAAATATATTATCCTACCTTAATATTTAAAATTGGAATAATCCTCAATTTAATCTACATAACAAATAAATAAAAGAAAAATCCAGGGAATTAAATATCAATATAAAACCCGTACGAGTTCATCCATCCTAATCCGCTAATCCTCGAAAGCCACCTACTAAATTCCACAATATCCAGTAATATCCCTTTGATACTCCCATAACATCGACCAAAATCGAACTAATAACCCCCAATTTCGTTGGTGTTCTCAACCAACTCTCAGCCACGAATATACAGGGCAGGAGGTTTCTATCCAGGACAAACTAAACTCAACTTGGAGAGAGCAAAGTTAACGTGGCACGCAGGAGGTTATCGTAAACAGGTCCCTGCGCTCTTCCCGAGTGGATCTCCATTGTTCCACGTGAAAAGCGATCGGGGACACGGTTTGATTTTCGAGCATTCCGCCAGCCACTGTTCCCTCTCGTCGGTCACGTCACTTAATTCCGTTTCGATCGTGTTGAACAATTTAAGAGGAGGAGGTCGATGCTCAGCCCGACTTTTTTCACGCATTGTTCCAGAGGATGAAACGAGTAACTGGGTCAAAGTTTTTTCGATCGATCGGCCGGTGTTTAAGTTGGACGCGACGGCGAAAAGGGAAGAAAGGGAAGAAAGGGAAGAAAGGGAAGAAAGGGAAGAAAGGGAAGAGGAAAACCTGTTGGCTCTTCGTTTAGCATGGTACACAAGAAAGTTTGAATGAATTTGATGATAATTTTGTGATATCGAAAGGTTTGTCGAAAGGTTCTCCAGAAAATGAAATATTTGAAAGTATGAAAATGGAAAATAAAGGCGACGGAAAAATAGATCGGATTGAAATTTCGAGGGTTTTCATTTTGAAATGAAAATGATATTTATACAGGGAGTATAGTATTGTTGAATAAAAATAATGAAAAATTTTTACGCTGAAAATTTGAAGATTTTTGCTTTTATGCAGTAAATATATTTCTTTTATTGTTAATCAATTCTTATCTAATAATCATTTCTAGTTCTTCCATTTAAATAATTTCCTCTAATCAACAGAAATTATACCTAGTTTACCTAGTTTATATTTCAAAAAGCTGAACAATGCATATTATATATATATACAATATATATACAAATACACATACCACGTTATGCAATGATAATAATTCAAACAATGTCCATTTAAACTCAATAAATTATCAATTGAAATGTTCAGTAAACAATATGAAAATTCATATTTCCTGAAAATTTAACGAACTGATTTTTCATATCTTTTGCAAAAAGAAAAAGAGATGATATTAATTGTAATTATGCTGTCTATAATAAATAAATTTGTGTGCAAGAAATTTTCTCAAATATCAACTTTTCTACTAAAAATCCTATTATTTTTGATACACGAAATCTACCAAAAGAGAGATTGCATCCACTTTGAAAAAGATAAAACTTATTTATTATAGCTACAATGGAATAACAATGAATTGTCATGCACATATATATTTGTTTATCGTGGTTATGTATATATTTATAAAAAGAATAGCATTTAATGCTGTCAAGATAACACAACTCAGTGTATGAAACACTTTGTCAAAAAGCAATTTGTATATATACACAGAAAGTTTGGATGGATACACATTCAAGGCTCGAATCGAGAAATATTTTTGTTTTAAAGTTAAATTGATTTCTGTTGATAGAAATAACAGTGTTGACGATATAATATTATTGGCTTGATATATAAAACTATAAGAAAACTGTAAGCTCGAAATATTTTTGCAAACATTGACTTTAAATTTTGACGAATTTTGTAATTTGAAATCAAATTTATTTCACAGTATGATTTGATACTGTAAATTAAAAATAAAAACGATAAGAATGATATGATAGAAATAATTAATTTTTCAAGAATAACTGATTATACTATCATTTTTTTGAAATTTACTAAAAATTATCGTAAATACAAACGAAATTTAAACGTATCTATTGTAAGATGTTACTATTCCATGAGGAATATAACTCGGTAATTGAATTAGTTGAACTAATTATTAAATTGTTTAAATAATGACCTACATTATTAATTAATTTCATTTATCAATAATAAGTTACGAATGAAATATGCATTGTAAACATTTGCACTCGAAATTTTCATTACTAATTCATTAATATGCTTTACGAACTTCTTAATAACATTCAATCTCCCATTAAATTTAATGTTATAGCATTTCAAATTATCCGTGTGAAAACATTAATGAAAATACTTTTCCTTTTCCAATCACATTATAAAACTATATTAAAATTTATTCTTCGATGATAAAAATTTTTGTTACCCTCTTAAAATCAGATCAGATTTCTTTCAATAATCTTTTTATAATCTCAATCTCCATTATTTCTCCTCTCTATTCTCTCATTGTTCCCAGCTAATTTTGAATTTTAAAATTAGATTTTCGTGGGGGACATCATAATTTTTTAAATGAAAACTTATACAAAATATATTACCAAATGTAAAAATGTTTTAAAATACTGACATATCATCATTTTTGATTCTCGTACTGATCTATGATTATCATCCTTTAATATTATCTACAAATATATATTGATAAACATAAAATTTATTTTACACATTTTACGTTCAATTTTAATGAAATTTTTTGAACCATCGATTGCCAAACATTGAAGCTATCATTACAATGAATAAAATAATGAAAATTTCTATGCCTAAAATCAAAAACAAATTTTTTATAAGAAAATTAATTAATTTAATAAGAAAATTATTTCTAACAATTCTTATCAATCTTTATCTTTATCTATCCTATTTATTCCCAATACAATTATTATATTTAATAATTTTATATAATTATATTTGAAAAGGCGAAGAAATAAGGCGTAAACAATACTCAAATCGAGCCACGAATGTCACGGACAAAAGTGGAAGACGAGGGTTCGATATACGAAGCCGTGTTTGCATTGTGCGAGAGCAAACGAAGGATCAAACGACATCGTCGTCGTCTATAATCTAGTTTTGCTAACCGTATTTCCGGGATCGTTTAGAAACAGCTCGAGGGACGGTTAACGAAACCGCGTTTCCCGATATTCTCGTTGC
Source organism: Apis dorsata (assembly GCF_000469605.1). Classification (NCBI taxonomy): domain Eukaryota; kingdom Metazoa; phylum Arthropoda; class Insecta; order Hymenoptera; family Apidae; genus Apis; species Apis dorsata. Next base: position 19,423 of record NW_006263740.1, on the reverse strand, counting down.
CAGAGGCTTGCCAACCTGTTATTATAATCGTGGAAATTTTCACCAGATCGCTGAAAAATTTATTAGATTTTGGGATCAGGCTTCACACGCGCGGAAAAACACTCTGGAAGCACTTTCTCTCTCGTTCGTGATGGGTCAAGTTTGAAAAATTGGCGAAAGAAAGGGGATTAAATAGTGGAAATTGCGAGAAAAGTAAATGGGGAAGATTTTTCAACCCTTTCAAAGGTTTATTGATGTGCTGTTATAGGGGTTATTAAATTATTAGATTAGATTGATGTGATTAAATGAGAAAATTAAATTTTGTTTGTATCAGAAAACTAGTTGTTAATGGAAGAAATTTAGGGATGAAAAGAGATTTTATTGGATAAAAATGAAATGATTTAAATACTCCAGAAGAAATTTAAAAAATTATATTTAATTAACTTGAAGGATTTTTTAATTTTAATTTTCCAAAATTTATATAAAAGATAAGAGATAAATAGTATACTAATTTATGTCTATCCTTCGTGTGTTTCATATTTTATCTTCTTTTTTGTATGTTAATCGTTTTAGAAATATAGCTACACCCAATAGCAAAAATGATATTTCATAATATTACATTTTTCATTAAAAATGATTGTTACAAATCAATTTCATTAAGAAATATAACTTTTATATTTCCTATTGTTTCTAGTATCTAGGATATTTGAATATTTTTTTTAACATAAATTTTTAACTAGAACTTTCATTGAAGAATGTCAAAGCATCCAAACTTTAATTTTCCAATATTCTATAATTTTTTTCTCGTTTCAGGAGATAAAAACGTTTAATAAATAAAAAGTTACAACATTGGCTATTGGATGTTTATAAAAAGAGAAAGTGCTTTCACATTATTAATCGGTCACTCGAAATGATTTAATAATAACATATAAGGGATCGATAAAAAACGTGGTCCCCTTCAATTTTCCCTACAATAATAATGTAAAGGAAAAATAAATTTTCCACAATATTATATAAATTAATCGCAATATTTTATTCACAATTTATTCAAAAAACACGATGAAAGATGAAATTATTATGATCATTTTGAAATTATCATTGATTATAATATTATAAAATATTCTACTTATTATTCGTGAACATCTGAAAAATTTATAACAAAATTTTTTACACTTATACAGAACCTACCTATCTAAAATTTAAAAATATAATATTTTCAATTTCATCCTTCGATCATAATAATTAAATCACTCACTGTAATATAATTTTTTATCAAAATAACCAAACCAAAACTGCGATTCTTCGACAACGTGAAATGGAAACGTGAAAGAAAAAGCACGCACTTTAGTTCCAGTTTCACTTTCCGACCTCGAGTTCATCCTCAAAGGAATCGTAAATAAAATCCGATCGAGATCGTCCAAGTTTTCTACTGGATGGAGATTTGTTAAAGCGAGGATATACAAGAGGCAAAGGACAAGCAGAAAGGAATTAATCTTCATTCCGTGGCTCTGGTTTATCCACGCGGTGTGAATTCCATACCACCGTTCCACGAGATCCTCCGCAAACACACAGAGAACGTACAACTAAATGTAAAGAACCGCGTCACTGTATCTACCCTTAAACCTCTCTAAATAATTCAAAAACGTCGATCAGTAAATCTTCGTTTTAAGAAAAGTTCCAATGCAAGAATTTGATTCGTTTTTAAAAATTTCCCTTCGAATCTTTCCAAACGATTTTTTCCGAAAATTTCATATTTTCAAATTTTCAAATTTTTCTAATAAAATTTATAAAAATAACTAATAAAAAAACTATACAATTTAAATAAATATTATTAAAAAAATTATCCCTATCGATATGACCTATATAAAATTCAAGAACCAAAGAAACTATACAATTGTTACAAAAATATAAAAATAAAAAATTCAGTCATGAACAAAAGAATCTTCCAATTACCAACAACTAAAACAAACAATTTCACAATATCCTTCAACTTGAAATCGTTAACTGCATTACAAAAATTCACGATATCTTCCACCATTACGAATAACAATCGTCGTAAAAATTACTTCGATTTTACTTCAAATAAACAAAACAAGAGATAAACATAAAAATCGGGAAGGGAGAGGGATGAATCGGATTAAACAGGATCTCGTATCCGGTTTAAGGGTGGACGAAGAACGCGAGAGGAGAAAGAGAAAAAAGAGAGAGAGAGAGAGAGAGAATACGTGTGCGTGTATGCGATCGACCAATGTGTGAAGGAAATTTACTCACGATTGTGTTGCACGTTTCGGTGGTGCGGCAGGACTGTCGTCGAGGGTGGAAAAGCACGTCGGACCGGCCGTGAAAGAGGCTTCGTTCCTCTCTCGACGCGCATCGCGCAGACGTGCTTCTCCAACCCCCCTCTGCATTTACGTGTACACACGATAAACGGGAGTAGAAGGAAGATCGGTGGTGGTTTTCTCGGGGTTGTTACAGCCGGACAGAAGGGCCGAAACGGATGTCAAGGGATGATATCGCGAATCAGGGTGACCTACACACGCTCTCGAGGAAAAGGGATGGTTTCGCGGAGATCGTGGAATTGATACATTGAACTATATTTTTATTTTTTTAATTATTTATAGAGAATTATAAATATTGATTTGAAATTTGATTATGATTTGAAATTTTATGAATATACATATATATTATGGTTAGGATTTTAGTTTTTAATAGGGTTGTGATTTAAATGATTTTAGAATTGAAATTAGTGAGAAAAGATTACTTTGAACAATTTTATTCGTCAATATGTAACACAATCATTTTATTTATTTATTTTATTTATTTATTTAAATTTATCATTTTCCTTTAGGTAAATATGAATAAAATGAGATAGAGATAACAAGTATATCGATATAACGCCTTCACTATTTCCCGCAGTTGAAATTTAACTTTAAATAAACTCCCGTTATATTCCCGTAAAATGTGAAATAACATTGCACGACATACATAAGATGACGCATAACATCTTGCACGAAGAGAAATGGAAAGAACGTTTCCGCAGATTTTCCGCTACTCCTTTCCGCGGACATTCGAGAAAGAAATCGTAATGAAATTCATACAACCGTGAAGAATCGCGATTTTTTTAAGAACGTTTTCCCTTCAAGAATTCATTTTCAAGAATATCTTCGAATGGCTGTTGAAAAATATGAATTCGAGAAAGGGACATTTATTATTCGACCGGGAACAATTTTCACGAAGGGTGTCGCATTGAGTCTTTATCAGTCTTCAATTTCTGAATTTTCAATCTGAATTTCTTTGCAAATATAATATTATCGAAAGATATCAATGCTTAATTATAATTTATTTGATAAATAAGTTGTATATTTTTACATAATGAACTATTTGTGAATATGAAGAAATAGAATAGTTCAACTCTCGAATCGACCAAATATAAATGATTATCAAACGACACGTATGTTTTGTGATGCAATGAAAATCGACACATCCGAGGAAAAATTGATCTGTAATAAAAACGTGAACGTTGAAACGCGGCAACCTATTTCTTTTATTTCGATGAACGAAGGGGAAAGTTAGAAAACAGTTCGAGAACTTTCGTGTTGAATGCGTTGATTCGTAAAGAGAAGAGAAATCAATGAACTTGTCAATTATTCAACGGGTTAACAATAAAAAGAAACATACCATGGGATGTTTCTTCTTTTGCTTTCTTTACGAAATCAGATACTTTCTTTACGAATCAGATCAGAAGGTTTTCTCTTTTTCGTATTTGCCTCGACTTTATAGTCCTAACTAAAGAATTCTCGAAACGCCAGATTTCTCGAAAAATTATTTTTCCATTTGACAAATGTGTTTAATTATATATTGAAGAAGAAAAAGAAAGAGACGGAAGAAAAAACATGTGTATTTTCTAAAACAAATTAGTAATTATAAAAATACTTATTTTTTGTGAATTAACAAAATTAATAACTCGATACATTGTACAAGAAAGAAAATTGTTTTAAAAATCTCTGTGATGCTCAACAGTTGTCTTTTTCTCTCTCTTTCTCTCTTTAAAAGTTAATTACTTTTTTTTTCTAAAATTAACTACCCTTTCCAAAAGTTAATTATTTTTGCTGAAAAATATTTTATATATGTAATATGTAATTTACATGTATAATAATGATGTGTAAATATATTCATTAAATACTATTATTATTTTTTTATTTTTCTTTTTTCTTCTTTTTTTTTTAATGAAGTAAAATAAAGATTCAAAATATTTTTGATAAAAAGAAGAATAAAAAAAGAAATTTCTAATATTTAAATTTTAAATTTATAATTTTTTACAGATTTCTTTTATTTAAAATCCCAAAATAAAATTAAATTTTATTTTGGGATTTTATATTATTTTATATTAAGATTCATATAAAAAATTATCGATGAATACATTCAGAACTGCATATGATTATACATTCGAATGGTTTATGACCTGTAAATTTCACTTCCCTAATCGAAGAAACTTTCTATTCCTGTACGTGATAGAAGTCCATTAGAAAGATAAGATTAAAAGTTCCAATGAAATTTTTATCAAAAAATGCATTTACTCGTAGAATCTCTTTGAAACTATTATTCTTCATCACTTTATATCTGATACATTGTAACACAAACATATAACATAATAAATTCAAAGATAATTTTGTTGAAATTTCATCATTTATGAGAATTTCTACATGTATTTATTTAAAAAATGAAACATCAATATTCAAAGATATAAAAATTTTATTTTTAAATTGAAATGTGAAAATATATACTTTTATTCAAATTATACATTAATATATTACATTACACTTTATTTATATTACAATAATACATTATTTTTTAAAATTCAATTTAGAAAAATATTTAATTCAAAAAGTAAAATATCGATGTTTCCTCTCAAAAGTAAAATTTTATCCGAATAAAAATTTTAATATTTATTTTAAAAATACTCACAAAAAAAACATAAAAAAAACTAAACAAATTCCATCTATAAAAACGTCGACATTTGTTTTTTTTTTTTTAAATGAAAATATTTTCATCCAAATCTCACTAAATATTTCATATCTTTAATTAATTAAATTAATTTTAAAATAATTTTAAAATACGCTCTCACGTTTTCATTAACTCCTATTACATTCTTTTTCCTTCTTCGTGTGTTCGTTTCATGCTTAAAATTTATCTATGGTACAAAATTCGCTGGCATTTTTCGAGCCAATTCCAAGAGTAAAAAGTTCGATTCAAGAATAAATAATCCTTCCGTACAAAGAGCCAGACCCTTTCAGGATTTTATCTTTTTCCTCATAATTCCGTGCACCGTGCATCAAAGATAGAGGAGGGAAAAATTCTGGCGAAATAAGTTTCAAGTACTTTTTCATACAAGTTTAATTTAACTGCACTCACGATATTCTCCATCTCGCGAAAGTATTTCTCCAAGTATAGTATTTCTGAAATACTGAACTGAAATTTAGAAGAACGATTGCAGAATACGTATACGTCTCTTTTCCCCGTTTTCACGATAATCGAAACGTGAAAGGTAAAATACCTCGAAGCAAATATCGTTTAGACATTTCGTACGATTTCGAGTGAAAATAAAACGAATTTCTCTTGTTCCCTTTGAATCGCTATTTATATATCGAGTCGCGTGTAGAATGCAACTTAAAAAAATCGTGAAGCGGCGTGCAACAAGAAATTCGAGCGACGAGTGTATATCGAATTTCAAACGCTCGTTTGTGAAATTTTAAAGGTATTGGATTGGAAGAACGATCGAAGAAATTGTTTACGTGAAAATTAATGAATTATTTTAACGAAGGCGGATAAAAACATGGTGTAAATTGCATAATAACAGAAACACTTCGAAGAATGTTAAAAGTGTGTAATTTAATTGAA
>NW_006263740.1:0-13173 GCF_000469605.1 Apis dorsata | reverse complement strand
TTTTTTTTTTTTAATTTGAAATATTTTAACTGCAATGTTGTGTTATTTATCATAGAATTTTAATATTGAAATAGATGCGTGCTGTTCTATGCGATTCGCAACTTTTTGAAAACTGGAATATTGAATATTCCATCCTCTGGTGGAATAAGGAAATTAAAATGAGAAGTTTATATGGTAACAAACTTTTAAGTAAACTTTTAAGAAATGAGCAATCGCAGCGATATTCTATCTTACAAAGGGAAAAACGTGTATATTTTTACACGTGTGAATCGTATCTCAAACTGTTTATAAATCAATAAAACATAATATTAAGGAAACAGATTCATAAAGAAAAAAATTAATAACTAAGAAATAATTCTTAGATATCTTCTTCTTTCTATATAACGTAAATTTCTTTACATCGAATATATTATAACATAGACTAAAGCATTGCATGACACATATTAAATGCTCGATTTTAAATGGATTAACATACATATGTTAATTTAACGTAATCAACAATATACGCGGTTATTTTTCATCAAAACGGGCAATAAATTTCTATTATTCCAAAGCCTTCCGATCTTTTTTAATTACCATTCCCTTTTTAAACATTCAAATAAACCGCGACCTCGTATAAGATAACGAAAAGTAGGACAATATCACAACAACCCCTTAACAAAACAACGTTCGTGAAACGAAACTAGTAGATTTATTATCTACGATATTTCAACGATATTAAAAATGAATATATTTTCAAGAAACATTCAAGATCTAGATTTACATAAAAAAAATTCTTAAAACACCAAAGACGCTATTATAACCCGCTCTGCTCGCTCAAATACGAGTGTTTATCGCCGTGTTTAAAAGTGTAGAAAAGTGTCTTCACTCGATAAACATCCCATGCGATTCATTCTATCCTTTAATTAAAAAGTTTCGCGCGAAACAACAGAGAGAGCGTCACTGCGTCTTCGCAATGCTTTTGAATGTTTTATGTCGTGGGATACGCTCCATTACGAGGGTGGATGTTCCACCTGCGCCCAAAAGAAAGCAAATGCTAGTGGAAGAACGGAGGGGGTTGTTCCCTCGTGGACAAACACGTGACGGATCCCGAAGAAGATTGATAACTCTAAAACGCGAAACAATTCTTTATCTCGACGCTCGAGTCGTCATGTCGCTTCTCCTTTGAATTATTTATAATATGTATAATCTCGTTGCGATCTTTCATTCTCGTTAAATATAGAATGATATAAATTTTTTGAATGATCGAATGTTGAATTATTTTTTCAGAAACAATCGTTTCTGGGAAAGACAGATGAAAAGAATTATTTCGTTTATGATCGATAATGATGATCAATTGAAAATGCGGAGGAAAGAGAATACAAGGAGGGAATGGAATGCGAATGACTCGAGGTGGTTTGAAATCTTGATGGAAAAAAAAAAGAAAATGAGAAGATAAGTAAGTTAGAGTGAAGTAAAATAAAAACGAGAGAAGTGGAAGTAACTTCGTCTAACTAATTTAATGACGCTAAACTTTTAATTATTGGAAAAGAATTAAAAAAAGGAAAGAATAAATTCTTTCTTAGTTAAAAAATAAATATATATATATATACACGTTTTTGTCTCAGAAATTTCGTTCAGAATGTTATTTTTAAACATTTTAAAAATAATTTCTGAATAATTAGTAATCTTGTCTTGATATTTCATTTTCTAAATAAATATCATGCTACGTACACCTGTGTAATTTCAACAATTTTCTACTTTAAGCGATGAGATGAAATGCAGAATGTTGTATATACACGAAAAAAGAAATGAAAAAGCATGATTTTACATCATGACGATGCACAACCCCGTGTTACAAAGGTTATGAAGCAAGCAATTTTTAATTTTCGTCGCAAATTCTGTCGTATTCTTTATTCCATCTAATTTTTGCATATACCACGCGTGATACAAAATGATCAAAATATAAACGAGAGATAATATAAAATACAGAAATATACAAAAGAAAAAAAAAATACGGAAAACATATGAAAAAAACATATTTCTTCGAGTAAACATATTTTTTTTTTTTAATTTTCTATCCTGAAAATATTTCCCAATATTACCTATCTCATATATAATATTAATATTTACAGACCAGAATATTTCAAATAAATATAAACGAAAAATAAAATATAAGTTTTTTCCTAATCTCGATAAATTCATCCCTTATAAAAATATCAAACACAATGACAAAACCAGGGTGAACGCAGAGTGAAAATCAGCAACCCCCGTGCGTCAGCCATCCTGTCACGGACAAATCGAGGGTAACAGATTACTCCCTGTTCCACGATCATCAACGTTGTAACGTTGTGTTACCACCACCACACGATGCGGTGTCCGAGAGAAAGGAAGAAGGGAGCAAAGCGAACAACAAAGAGACAGATAGAGATAGAGAGGAGAGAGAGGAGAGACATACACACACTCGGGCTTCGAGTAACGATTACTCCAACCAAGCTCATGGGGGATTTTAATAAGGAAACGAGAGCTTATTCATATACCCTGATGGCGCAGGCGCCAGAAAGCCACCTGTAGCCCCCAGCTTCCCAATCAATACATCACAGACGCGTATCCGTGCAGCTTTCCAGGTATAGTAATGTGTATACATATATATATACATATACATATATATATAATACAAGCATACACGATCCTTCCTGCAAAGCTAGAAATCGCCTGTTGCTGTGTTGTGCCCCAAATTCCACCCACCTTTCGTTCGAGCCATCTCCAACCCTCCCATTCCGTCGATCGCGTCCGTTCCCGATCTATCGAGCGGAATCGGATGGTCCAATACCCGGTGATCCACGTACCGAGAAATCAATGTAGGTCGCAGTTTAGGATCGGTCGTATCGAATATTACGAGGGTTGTTGGCAGAGGTATGTGTGTACTCTCTATGCGCGAACTATTGCGACGTCATTCACGTTAAAACTCCCTTTTCCGCGCTCAAGAATAAACGATTGTTCTTTGCTCGATGGTATTTAATCGGTATTGTGCCGATGAGGGAGACGATGGAAGGGAGATGGAAATAATACGTGCAACGTATTAATCGTTGGATTTTCAGAGTATCAGAGTCGAGGGGATGATAGTGTTATTAGACGTGAATCGACCTATTTCCAGGAACACGGTGGATGATACTGGGATGTGTTTCATTGGGGAGTTAATTTGGATTTATATTTTTTCGATAAAAAGATGATTGATATGGTAATGGAAGTTGATAAATGGAATCGTGGATATTTGGCGGTTCAATGGGGAAACGGGCGAAAATAAATCTATGTTTGTGTTTCTGCGCGGAAGAAGCGTGAAGCTATTCGATGCCGATCAACTATTTTTCGCGTTAAAGGGGGAAGGATCGATGTTTTTGTATGAATTGTTGAAAAAGGAGAAGAGGGAAATTTGTTCAATTGGTAAAATATTTGATATTTGAAAGATTCAATGGTTTCAAAGTGATATTAAGCGTTTTTTTCCTAAAAAGAAAGAGATATCTAAAAATAATTATTAAATAACTATTTCTAATTAATAATAACTTGATAAAAAAATATAGATTATTTTTCTTTTAGAATCCATCAGAATCTAAATTTGTCTATCGTTTTTTGAAATTAAAAAGATCTTCTTTCTATCAAAGCAAGAATTCCTAATTCGATAAAGAATTCCTAATTCGAAATTTCGATTGCACAAAGCTTCTACGAGAACGCAAATGAAATACTAATTAAAACTGACATTAAAGTGAGACTGTATTTTAATAGATTTAATGCAATTTTCGATAATTGCGAAGTTAGATCATTACTTAGTATTTAGAAAGAACGATGTTTGATATTTGATGAGAGAATGAGAATAGAACGTGTTATTAATTTACTTCAAGCTTTCTCACAATTATATTCGATAAATATTCTGATAAAATAAAAATTAAAATAAATACCAAGAAATTAATAAATTTATCATTGAAAAATTAGAAAAAAACGAATGAAATGAAAAATTTTATATAAAAATCCGATCAATTGCTGTAATGTTACAAAAGGAAATCGTGAAAATTCTAAAATAAATGCTGAAACCATAAATTATGAGAGATTCGTAAGAGGATTGCGTTACATGCATTTATCGTACGCGAAACAGTTTAATGGAAACATTACTTGACTTCGTGTAACGTGAAACATAAATATACATAGAAGTTACATCCGATATAATCGAACAATACTTGTCATAATTGTGCACGAGTTTTGAAAGCAATGATTTTAAACGCGTTAAAAACGTGTTATGGATACGTTTCCATAATATACAAGATGGAATTTATCAGATTTTCACCGCATAAAGCTGTTTTAAATAATATGATGATTTATAGATATCTGAAGAACAAATTGAAAAATAAAACGAGGAATAAGTGCATACCGTATTAACAAATGAAACAATTAATCGAATAAAACTTGAAATTGTCGCAAATTATTTAACCTGACATTATTCACGAATAACAGATATTTCTATTCTATTAATTTTCAGAATTAATACTTCATATTTACATCGCGTGTTTTATCTTTAAAAAATCATAAAATGTACTTTAATATCATTTTTTTTTAAAAATTACAAAAAAATTACTGCATTAAAATTATTTTCTTATTCATTAAAATATATAAGATTATTTACTATTACATTGTTATTATATAAAAAAAGAACGAAAGAAAATTCCATTTAAAGAAAAATGGAAAGAAAAAAATCCCCTTATCCTATCCCTTTCAATTTTGATTCGACTTTCCCTGTATCCAGGATTTTAAAGCGTTCCAATATCGGTCCATTGCGGAATTGTTTGCTTACGTATAAGGTAAACGTTTCGTGAAAGAGACTACACTGAACGACTCTTAAAACGCCTCGTGAAGGGATAAAGTCAATTCGACCTATCCCCGTAATACAACGCCGAGAAAATTATCCGCAAGATCGCTTTTTTTTTCACAACTCTCTCAAGATTCTCCCCTATCATTTTTGTTGGTCACATTTTCGTGCAGATCGAATGTGCTCATAATGGAAAATACGACAATGATCAACGATCAAAACGTCAGATGTCGATAATATGTTTTGAGAAAAACTAAAAAATAATCCACGGGTTCGCGCTGTTTGAAGATTCTTTTTAAAAAGAATTTCTAAAAGTTGATTTTTAAAAACGTGCTCAGAAATAAAATACTCTTTTTTCCACTAATTTATCGTAATGAACAATTTATTTGAAATTATTATTATTCCTTTTACTCGATATATATATATATTTTTATAAAATATTTAAATGAATATTTTTCCTAAATTCTATTTTTTTCCATGGTGATTCCATATTTTTTTGAATATCGATGTAATTATATACACGTGGAATTTTAACTAGATATTCAAAAAAATCTATCTTCTAAACTAATCCTTTAATAATATTATGGAGATGCTCTTTTTAACATATTCCGTCTGAGAAATTTTAATCGGTCTCTCGTTTGATATCGTGTAATCCTTAAAAAAATGATACAAGCTACGTTTTATAAAAAAAAAGAAAAAAAAAGAAATTTACACTCCTTTGACTGTGATGTCTCGATACATCAAATAACTAGTGAATTCGCACGATTTAAGATATTATTTCGTTTAAATTGAACGAGTTAAAAGGTTAAAGCTACCTCTATAGAGAAGTTTCTCAAAGAGTCGGGTAATGTCACATGGTTGGAATCGATTGACGATTTATTACGGTCATTTCTCACTTAGGAGTGAAAGTTTCTATTGGCTGGTTGGCTCGATAAATGAGTGATATATGGAACGAGATTAATGGAATTTCGAGATTTTTCTTGTGTGGTTGAAATGAGCTAAATTTTAAATTACAAGAGAATAAACATGTCTTTTATTTATGCACGTGCGGAATATTTGTTTAATAATATTTATTTACAATAATAATGTCACGATATATCGTAAATTCTCTTTTCTCTTCTGGATAACAGCCAATTAATCCGTCGATATATCCATACGAAATTCGTTTATAAATTAAATAAAATATATATGCGATTATTATTCACATTATGAAGTTTAAATACAATGAAGAATATATATATATAAACATAGTAACAAATATTACGTATATACACAGCTAAATAATATAAATTTGTTGAACACTGACACGTGAAATCAATAATTTCCATTTACTATGTTGATTTCAATTCATTTCTTTTTAGCAAAATTTTATATCTATCATAAATTTTGATAAACATTTTTATTTTAATGAACTTATTTGATTAAACTTTCTTGTTGATTCTTTCTAAAACATGATTGAAATTATTGTTTGAAATACATACTATACTAATATCAAAATAAATTTGTGAAATACAAATAACCTGTTCTTATAAAATATTTTATTCAAACGTTTTGCTTCATGTTTTTTATTCTTTTCAAAACAACAAAAAAAAACAATCCCTCTAACTCCTAGAATATCATAAAGAAATATAAAAAAATGCTAAAAGATATAAAAGTAGTATCCAATATAATCCTTTTTTCCAACTCACCCCGTATACGCGGTGTAATATAAATCGATGGTCTACCACTACATAAGCCACGAAAAAATAAGATAAAAAGCCACGGGATTCGATAATGCTGCAAATACGCAAATTTGTTACGAATGCTTCAGGCATTCGCCAGACAATGCGCTCCAAATGAGAAAACTCGTAAATACGATCGGCATAAAAATGTAATAAATCGTTCCATTACGATCTAATGAAATACATATATCTGAAATTAATTACAGGCTTCAATTTTAACAAAAAATTCCGTTCGATCATCTTGGATAATCTTGCTGTATTAAAAATGAATATTTAAACAACACACGAGGAGGAAAAAATGAGAGAAAAAAAAAGATAGCTTCCATCGAATTTGTTAATTATTACGTAGGTCTAACTAAAAAAAAAATTCTGTTCATTTTTATCATTTTTTGAAAATATAATTTTTGTTTGAAAAATAACATAACGAGAGGAAACCTAATTACAAATTTTCATATTCAAAAGATATATTCTATTCAAACTATTCTATCATTTTTTACAATTTGGGATATGTACGAAATGAACGTTTAATAGCTATAATAAAAAAGAAAAACGAAAAAAATAAGAAAAAAAAGAAAGTAATTTTTGTCGACTATTCATTCATTATCCTATATGAGATCCGCACTCTTTGGCATCCTTTATGTTATTAATAGAACACATATGCGTTCCATAATTAAAGTAGAACGTAAACATTGATAGCGATACGTCGTCAACGAGGATGATGGTGACAATACCTATAAAATTTTCAGAGACTAGTTCATCATTTGCGAAAGCTGTACACAAATACAAATGGACGAAACGAAGGAAAAAAGGGACTTTTAATCTTTTAAGCTGATGAAAACGAATCAAACAGTGGAATTCGAGGAAAACCGAATTTTTAGAGAATTTCAGTTTTTGAATCGAATATTTTAATATATAAAATATCAATAAATACAATATCGAAACATATTGCAAATTTTAGAAATCTTATAATGAAAAATAATTTCAATGTAAATTGAAATTGTTTAAATAAGAAAAAAAAGATTTTAATTGAAATTCTATAGTTGAAATTGTTGTTTTATTTGAATATTAAACTTTTTTATCAAAAAAAAAAATTATTTTTGAAATAAATTAATCAAGAATCATTCAATATGTTTCGGAAACGCGTATCGCAATGAGTAAAAAATTACTATTCTTTTTGATGAAAAATTTAATGATTCTTTATAGAATTCTAATGAACTTCTCGACCTATTTCCAAGTACATATTCTGCCTACACAGTTTCTCTTCAATTCATCATAATGCTCGATATATATGCTCTTTATAATAGATTAGAACGAAAGAATTTATAAAATACGATTACGTGAAGATTAATGTTGAAAAAATTTATAATTTATACTTTTCTTTTATACTTTCATCATGAAAGCATAAAAGATTGATTAAAAATCTTATTACCGAATTATTTATAATTTCTCAATTATTCTTTAACAAACATTCTCAATTTCTATGATGTGTTTTATCACGTATTTTTACAGTGTCAAAAAATAAACTACAATATTTACTAATTACAAAGAATCTAAAATCAATGTTATCGAAGTAAAATATAATTTTCATATATACTAGTAACATATAAATAATATGTTAACTATATATTAAATATTAATTTTGAAAAATTTTGAATAAAAATCTATTGTGTTGAAAATTTATTATATAAATTTTACTTGACAGAATAATTAAATGCAAATTAAAAAATATCACATTATGAGAAAAACTATATTAACAAAGAAACCATATAAAAAGCACAAAAATTTAATTTCCTCTTGCACAAGAGGTGTTTGATGCTTGCATTTGAATACAACATTCACAGGTGTGACTCATGAATCAAATATTCCTGCCTTGTTCCATATTGTATAACATACATACATACATACGTTCCCCATTTATCGTTGTAATTCATCTACGTCATCGTAAACACAATTTTAATAAATGCAATAAATAAATATAATAAACGTGATGTTGTGGTAAATTAATAATAACAATAAATTAAATACCGATCTTCTAAAAGATATAAAATTATATTTCGATATTATTAATTTTAAAATCTATATTCTTTATCTCTCTTTATGAATATCATACGTCTATTATCTTAGATATTTCCTTTTAAATATATTTAGAGATACATAGAATTTTAATTTTATAAAAATTATAAAAAATAATCTTTCTTTCTGAGATTTTTAAAATTTTAAATTCACTATAATATTATTTATAAATTTCACTATAATATTATCTATACAATGTTATAAACAGAATAAAAACTCAGAAACGAAAGAATGAAAATTAAGTAATGACATATCAAAAAAAAAAAAAAAAGGAAAGAAAGAAAAGCAATTTCATTTATAAAATTTGTTCCTACAATTTTTATAAGATCACCCTTGTATCTCTAAAAATATTTTTCTTTTTATTAGAACGAGGAAACCGTAATAATGGGGACGTAAATCGCGTGTTTATTCGATTTTGATTCTTCTCCTGTACCGAAACGTGCATGTGAAAGCAAATATTCACCATATCTTGATATACGACAAAATAGACGAAGATGGGAATATAGAATCGAACACCGCAATATCTGCTTTAGCTACCATTGAAAGCAGCGCGAACTTTTATGCTTTCAGATTCTAATATCGGTCACGGATGTTACTGCGGAAAAAGGTAAAATTAGAATGTGACGTTTGTCCTCTCGATAAAATTGATATATTTGATATATTAGTGCTGCTGAATGCTAAATTTTTACGAAACACTTCGAACGAATTTTCTTTTTGAAAGCTCTTTTATCGATATCCTCACTGGAATTATTTTAAAAATTATTGGCATCGTTTTTTCAGAACATCAAATTTAAAGTAAATTCTTTATTTTTTATTCTTTCATTTATCCTTTTAATGTATAAATATTAATAATTACATTTCTTTGTTTGTAAATTTGTTTTATTTATTTATTTTTTCTTTTTTTTTTTTTTTGAAGAATTGAATTAAGAATTGTTTTATGTTCGGTATTAAATATGCATATGCAATACAACGGATTTGCATAATTCTTATCTTTTTCTCAGTTTTTTTTCAGTATAAGAAGAAATTCCTCGAAATTTGAAAAGCTTTTTATAACGCAGCTCATACACGATTAAACGAAATTTAAAAATCACATGCAATGCTTATTTATTTATTTTAATATTTTTATTCTAAGAAACATCTCTTTAATTAATTAAATTTCAGGAAATGAAAAGAAAGGCTATATTATATGTTCAAATAACAGCTTATATAAAAATATTCAGGAACAAAATTTCAAAAGACGAAAAATAGTTCGCATTATTATTCTTCATTTCAATAAAAGAAAATAAAAAAGCTCACTATGAAAACATGGGAAAAAATTCTGAAAGAAGAATTAAAAATTCCCAAAATAAAGAATATCGAATTTCATCTTTCTATCTAAACTAAACAATATTTAAACTTTCTAAAAGAAAAATATTAAATAGTGTATTATGTTTTCCATCAATTAAAACAAAAACAAGAGGAATATATTAGAAAACAAAATACATATTAAAAAGTAATAAACCATCTAAAAATATTGAAATTATAAATATCAAATGATATTTTTTAAAACCACGTATGATACTTTTTATCTAAAACAGAAAGAAAAGGAACAATATGTTAGCGAACAAAAGCTTATATACTTGCAAAAAAAAATTATAAAATTTCCAAAATGAAAAATATCTAATAATATCTTTCCTTTCTTCCAAAAAGGAGTTCTAAAAATTCTCAAAATTAAAAATATCCGATGTTCTTTCAATGAAAAATCAAAAAATTTTCAAAATATATGATATTCAATAAAACACGAAATCTAAATCTGTACCATATTTCCCATTATAGAAACAAAAAATACAATATACCATCGAATAAAGCATTTCCATCAGAAGGCAATAATTCAAAATTTAGAAACGATCAAATAATATCCTTATCTCTAATTAAATTTTCAAAGTATCATCATATTCATTCCTCTAACTAAAAAACCACGCAACAATCAAACAAAAGCTCGTGCCAAAACAATATGGTATCAAAAAAGGCACATGGATCACTCGAACGGCACAGAGCCAAACGAAATCAAATGAGAATAAAACGACGAGAAAATCGACTAACTTGAAAAAAGAGAAAGAAAAATAAAAAAAAAATATAAAAAAAATGAACTATCCACATGGAAAAACGTACAATGCTTCGTTAAGATACTATAGGACAATCGTACGAGCATGTAACACGCGATATCGCGATATAACATCTCGAAATCTATCCATACCAGGATTAAATCTCGCATTGTGCACCTTTCTCTTCGAAAGATACCTGGTGCGCACACTGTCATCGTTAACCGCGTTAATATCGGTTTCCAGGGGCAATCGAGCAAGGTCTGCTACTCTACCTTGCTACTTGATTTCGAGGGAAGAGTCTAAATATAACGTTCCGGCAAGGGCTCGTCGAGCTAACCTGGATAATATCGATTTTTCCCGATTGCACTTACTCTCTACCAAGCGAGCTTTGCAGTCTGGTTATCTACGGTAGATATGTAGAAGGATTCTACGTGTTCACGATAGAGATCTAAATATGGTAACAACACACGGTAATTATACAGGATTTATCACGAGTTTCTGACGTTTTATTATAAATAGACGGATTTTTATGCAAATATAATATCTCCATATTTTATATGAATGACATATAGGAAAATATCATATGTTACCGTATGAGATGTAATTATCAAGTTTATAATATGTAAATGGATTTTTTTATAATAAAAATTTACAGGTATGTATATTAAAAGTACACATATAATAAAAGTTACAAATCTTATTTTGAAAAGAATTTTATATATTGTAATGTTGATATTTCCTAAATGTACATTTACATATAATAATATGTAGATAGTATTGTGCATATATTCTGTAATATATATTTCCACATATCGGTCGAATATATGAATATATTTTAATAAAATTCGCATTCTAATTTATAAGATAGTATTTTGTCTCTTTTCTTCTAAGATTCTCAGACATTTCTAAGATATGTAGATACATATTTCTTCGAAATTAAGTACAAAGGACTAAGGAACTAGTTGTCATCTGAAATACGTTCTCTACTACAATGTGTGTAATACAAACGAATGCCTTCCGGGAGCACAGACATTAGAGTTGGGGAAATATTGTTCCGATATATTTCTTTTCTCTCTCTTTTTTTTTCACGTACAATTGTCTACAAATATTTTTATAGGAGATAGAGATATTTTATGGATCTTTGAAAAATCGGAAATTACTTCATTTTAAGTAATTGTGAATAGTGGACGAATAAATCGATGGATGAATTTTATTTGATTGAAATATTTATGATAGAATAACTGAAGAGATGAATTGAAATACAAGATAAAGGATAAAATAATAATGTTAATAATCTTATTTACAACAATTATTTATATTTTAAAAAATTTTCCCTATTGTTTTCCATATTAGATGTTTTACACATTTCTTATTGTCTCTCTCATCCTCCTTAGAATTATTTTATTATAATATTTTCATAATTTTTAATATTTAGAATGTATGTATTTTTTTCTATTCGCGTTTCAATAATTATCAATCATTCTATTTGAATTCTCCCTGTCCTCAGAATGCTATCAATGAGAAAATGTCCTATATTAGTCGATAACAAATTTTTATACTATTACACTTTTATACTTTTTCATTGTAAAATCTGTTTATAGTTAAATATCATATTATAATTATAATTATTTTTATATTTAAATAAAATTATTATATTTTATATAATAAATAATATTATATCCTATTGTTAGACTGTAAACAGCTTTACCATTTAATATCATTTCCAACATTACCGATTCAGTCCAGGATTTACGAAATTAAAAATACAAATTATAAAATTGCAAATGAATAGAACATTGTAAATTAAAGAATCATCCTAATATTTATAATTACATATATAAATTTGTTATTTATACATGTTTAAATGATAAAAAAAAAGATTACCATCGACAATATATTATCCACAGAAGACTAATAAATATCAATTTATATATACAAATATAGATTTAAATATTTGTATATTTAAATATTAATAATAAAAAAAATTCAATACCAACCATTTGTAGATGAAAATCATCTTTATACAGTTGTTTCAACTGCATTAGGAGATCCAAAATCTGGTAATAAATATTTCCACCGGAATCTTAGTGGAAAAATTCTGGGAAATTTATAAGCGCAATACTATTTTAAAAAAATACGCGATTAATATAAAATAAAAAAAACGCGATTATTTATTAATACGCAACACTAACTCGAAAATTAAAAAATCGCGATAAAAGATTGCAATTAATTCATGAAATGAATTTAATAAAATTTTAAAGAGAAATTGGAAACTAATATCTTTATAATCTAAGTTTAAATAAAAGAAAATGTAACAAATTCTAAAATTATTCTCTAAAAAAATTAAGATTATTAAATGCAATCACGATATTTTATTAAAACGCAACACTAAACTAAACATTAATAGCGGAAGATTGCAGCCATAGTCAGAGGCTACTGTCGTACAATCACCCTTTGC
>NW_006263739.1:0-1018 GCF_000469605.1 Apis dorsata | reverse complement strand
AATATTTGAAAAAGTGTCTTATTAAAACGGCTGTATCTCCGAAGATATTGGTGATATATGGGAGTACCGGTGCGTGTTGCAAGCTGGAAAGATTGCTCTTTACACGCAGTTTTCACTGGTTATGCTAGCAGAGGCGTTTCATACGCTATGGTCGAATAAAGAAGACGAAATTTTAGAATACTTGAAAAAGTGTCTTATTAAAACGGCTGTATCTCCGAAGAGATTGGTAATACGTGGGATTGCCGGTGCGCGTTGCAAGGGGGAAAGATTGCTCTTTACACGCAGTTTTCACTGGTTACGCTAGCACAAGCGGTTCATACGCCATGGTCGAATGAAGAAGACGAAATTTTAGAATACTTGAAAAAGTGTCTTATTAAAACGGCTGTATCTCCGAAGAGATTGGTAATACGTGGGATTGCCGGTGCGCGTTGCAAGGGGGAAAGATTGCTCTTTACACGCAGTTTTCACTGGTTACGCTAGCACAAGCGGTTCATACGCCATGGTCGAATGAAGAAGACGAAATTTTAGAATACTTGAAAAAGTGTCTTATTAAAACGGCTGTATCTCCGAAGAGATTGGTAATACGTGGGATTGCCGGTGCGCGTTGCAAGGGGGAAAGATTGCTCTTTACACGCAGTTTTCACTGGTTACGCTAGCACAAGCGGTTCATACGCCATGGTCGAATGAAGAAGACGAAATTTTAGAATACTTGAAAAAGTGTCTTATTAAAACGGCTGTATCTCCGAAGATATTGGTGATACATGGGACTTCCGTTGAGCGATGCAAGCGGGAAAAATGGCTCTTTACACTCACTTTTCGTAGGTTAAGCTAGCATAAGCGGTTCATACGCTATGGTCGTATAAAGAAGACGAAATGTTAGAATATTTGAAAAAGTGCCTTACTAAAACGGCTGTATTTCCGAATATATGTATATATATAGATATATAATATATATATATATATATATAAAATATTTATATATTCATATTATTTATTTTATTTATTATCATATATATTT
>NW_006263738.1:3096-3435 GCF_000469605.1 Apis dorsata | reverse complement strand
TTACAGATCTATTTTTGTTTAAATAATTAATAATTAATTTATTAAAATATCATTTTGAATGATTATATCAAATATATATTAAATATATATATATTAAATTAAATATAATAAATATAATTGTTTATATAGAAATTAGGATTAGATGAAAGATGAAAGAATCAAGAAATTATCAAATTGCAATACGTGTATTAAAAGAAACAAATTAGTATCTACAAAACATTCATAGAAGAAGAATTAATGACATTGAATAAATTCACATGATTTATTGAATTACATATTTTTTGTCTTCTTATCTTTTCTATTGTTTCTATGACCAGAAAAGATGACCAAATTGATATA
>NW_006263738.1:2423-2813 GCF_000469605.1 Apis dorsata | reverse complement strand
TTAAATCATTAAAATCATAAACAATAAACGTTTTTTAAGGAACGTTTTCTAAGAAATTTTTTTTAAAATATCGATATTGATTAATTAATTATTTATATTAAATTAATTATTTCTACTATATTCTATCCTTTTATAGAATACAATTTCTTTCCTTATTTTGAAAATTAGATTTTGCGTGTCGAATTTTATTAGAATTTATTAATTTATTAGAATTTATTAATGAATATTATTAGAATTTATTTAAAAGTGGAATAATTACAATCAACGCCATCTAAAATTATAATGTTACACTTAATCTTACGTATGTGCAATCTATCGGAATATAAAGGTACTTATACGTAAGAAATTGTACTGAAAAAACAACAATCTTTTAATATGTCGATATAATCA
>NW_006263738.1:0-200 GCF_000469605.1 Apis dorsata | reverse complement strand
TTAGAATGATTGATTACGAATGATTGGTTGAGAACTTTTGGGATCGTGTTCCGCAAAAGCATGACAAAACTATACAATTACAAGTATCGCTTAAGTTTTTCTCAATAAGTGCAGATAATATTATCATTTATTTATACTTAATGCTGGTCGGCGACCATAATAATAAAAAAAAATTTCCATGCAATGTACTATTCCGAATA
>NW_006263737.1:41585-44648 GCF_000469605.1 Apis dorsata | reverse complement strand
TATGTATATATGTATGTACATATATATATATATTTTTTTTCTATTTCGTACGTTTGTTTTTTCTCCCTGTACGGTGCATTTTCTCCCTGCGCGTTTTTGTTTTTTTTTTTCTTTTTTTTCCACCGGAAAAAAATTTTTAATCATATTAGTTCCATTTAATGACTTTGTCCGGATGATACTTTATATCGGTCGTACACCATCGTGTGTGTGTGTGTGCGCACGTGTGTGTGTGTGTGTGTGTGTGTGCCACCCCGCAACAGGCATTAACAGAGAGATGAAGAGGGAGAGGGGAGGGGGTGAATGGAAGAGGGGTAATATAATTAAATTTAATTTAAAAAGTGTTCAGGTTTTGTTCGAATTTTCATGGCGAAATAAAATTTTAACGAACCCCGCCCTCGACCACTCTCTTCCTCTGGATAGTCGGCCGCGATATCAACAAACGAAATTAGAATCAATTAATGTCCAAAGCGAAAGCTCGGGGAACTGGATGACCAAGGAACTGCGGAGATTATTTCGATGAAAAAAGAGGAAATTATTAGTAGTAGGTATTAAAAAGAAAGCTCTTGTCCTCGAGAATTTCTTTTTTTATAAACAAATACAGAGTTTAACTCTCGAGAACAATTATTGAGAGTTTTATTCTTAAATGTATCAACAATAATTCTTAAGAAGAATTATTGTTAATTAAAACTATTCCTCTTATTTGATAATAATATTTTTATCCCTTAAATAGATTGATTATCGTAATCGTTTAATAATTTTATGAGAGATCGTTAATTTATTCGTGTCGATATATTCGTCGAATATATTTATTATACGCTTCCAAATTAAGGTAGATCTTCGTATATTACACGTCTGTTTAGGATTCGTCATTTGATCCTTTCAAAGTTAAATATATTGTTGGGACGCGGTTCATAGCTAATAATTTATACAATTTTTTCGACTTTATTAAATTCATTAAACCTGTCTTAAACAACCCGACCCGATGATTTCATTCGCAAATGTATTTTCTTCCTGCATTATTACCGTCATTTTACTTCTTTATTCCCATTAATATCAAACTTTATTTAATTTAAACGTCCGATTGTTATTACGAATTTATTTTAAATTAATGGAACTTATCCGTCTTATGACGGCAAGAAACTGTCTGGACATTTGAAAATAACCTTTCTTTATTTTCATCAAACCATTGAATTATTCAATTTAATTTACATGAAAATTAATCGTACGAATTTTTATGAGATTCGAAAAATTTCCGTAATTATCTATTCTTTAATTCTTTAGATTATATTTTAGATAATAATAAGCACTTAAATGATAAAACATTATCGGATTATCCGAAATCATTTTTTAACGATGTTTCTCATCTAAATATTTCTTATAAAATAATACTCGAAATCACCAAAGAAAAAAAATTCCATGCTCCAGAAATTAAAACTTATCTATCAAATTATCAAAAAATCAATGTCTACGATCATCATCCATTATTTTTCCCCTTCAAAAAGTAACAAATTAATAAAATTTCATTACAAACGTATAATCGCGCAAATAATCGACAAACACTTAAAAAAATCGAGCGATTCTCGCGTGTCGAAGAAATTCGAATAAAGAGGGGAAGATTGAAATGAAATAAAGTTTCCTCTCTCTCTCTCTCTCTCTCCCTCTCTCTCTCTTTCTCTCTCTCTGTCTCTCTCTTTCTCTCTCTCTCTCTCTCTCTCCGGGTCGGGTCGATGGAAATTTGCATAGCGGCGGGCGAGATAACGGTCGGTGTCGAGCGTAGCCGGTTAATAGACCGAATGACAGGCTCGAAGGTTTCGTAATTTTTTCAGAAGGAGAGAGAAATTGGAGTCGGTATCAATCGTGCAACTAATGGCGGGGACGCGGGTAGAAAATTGCGGAGAAGCAATTGGGGAAAGAAACCGCGAGATGGAGCACGTGGTTCGACGGATCGGAACCAAATTTGGCACGAAATCGCACCCCCCACCCGCACGACCACGACCCCGTTGATCCGTTTAAAAATTCATACTACGTACCTTTAAACCTTTTTTCGTCGCGGCTTTTCCCAACCGTCGTCCTCCTTGCTTCGTCGACCTCCTTCCGTGTCCTCCTTCGCGCCCAGCCTCGGAAATAGAATCCATTAAACGGTTAAGAAACGATGAAACGCCGTTGCCCCGCTCCACGGCTTTGACAGTTGTAAAAAAAGATATCCACCGCGGACAGGTTTTAAAGATTCGCCGTTTCCTTCTCTCGGATCTCTTTAGATAATTTGTTCAATGTATTTTTCTCGATTAGACGCAAATAGATCATCGGGTATAATCCTTAAAATATTTTCAATATGGAAACAATTGAAATTAACGGTTGAAGAACTTGTTGTAGAAAAGCTTGAACAAGCTTAATCAACTTTATCGTTTCCTTTTTCATTTTTTTTTTCTTTTTTAATATCTTCTAAATATTCTTATAATGTTTAAAAGAAAGTATGTTTGAATTTTTAATTCTAATCGATTCGTTACAATTAAAAAAAAAAGATCGTTTATTTCTTCAGATCTCGCAATAAATTTCGTGATTTAAATTCGATCGATCCCCGAAAAGAAAGGCGAGAAAGGCGAGGAAACGAAAGGCGAGATATCGAAAGATCCGTCCCAACTAGCCGAATATCCGGCAAACCATACACATGGTGGAATCCAATTGGAAAACCCTATTCAACGTTATTTTAATATTAAACGATATTCAACGGGATTTTAATTCGAGCGAATCCGCGGTATCGCGGTACGCGCGAGCGTAAATGGCATGCGAGCGCGCGATAGTCGCCGCTGTGGCCGCGGTGCGTTAAATTAACCGCTAAATGATGTCAAGCGAAACCGCGCCACCGTTTCACGCAAACTCGGCGCACGCAAACGAGAGTCTCCCCCGAATCTCACCGATCGTATCCTCCCTCCCTCCCTCCTCACCAACCCCCGATTAAATCGATCAAGACTCGCTTCGCGACTCCGGCCTTTCCACCGACCTTCATACCTACGACGTACACGTACGACACGAATCAACGGCCGATTTAGGATACGTACGAAC
>NW_006263737.1:38479-40552 GCF_000469605.1 Apis dorsata | reverse complement strand
CAACGATCCATCTCGGCGGGAGCAGGGGCTCGGCGTTTCGGTTCGCGCCGAGATTTTTAGATTCGACGAATCGAATCTCTTTTCCGCGGCCGAATCGATGTCGCTGACGTCCGCAACCACCCATCGTTGGCATCGTTGGGGGAATTTTGATGGGGGAATTTGGTAGTCGATCGACGATCGCGGAATTGATTAATGGGGGACGTCGTTATTTTTCGAATTGCCACGGAAGGAATTAAATTGATGGCCCGGTTCGATCGGTGATTTCGGGGTAAGGAATTTTTTTTTTGTTTTTTTTTTTTTTTTTTTTTTTATGCAGATCCTGTTTCCTCGTTGATTGAATATTTTTCTCGTTTGTAAGGGAGGAGGATCAATTTTTCCCTCCCACCCTCTATTCTCTTTCTCTCTCTCTCTCTCTCTCTCTCTCACTCTCGCTCCATGTACGTATCGATCTTGATTCATTCGTGGAGACGATTAAACGCGCGTGAATATTGCCACGGGCGATAATTGTGTATTAATGGCGGTCATAAGTCAAAAATTCGCGCTTTTAGCACACTTTTGTATCGTGGACGTAGTATTTCTTTTGACGAGATATAATTATCGCCGCGCGAATGGGGGCGAGCAATTTACAGGGAGCAAATGTAATTGGTCGGCGGGAAGCAAGCGAGACGAAACATCGCGAGCCGGGAACGTCGAAAAAATAAAATACGAGGATGAAAAAAAAAAATAGGAAAAAAAAAGAAGTAAAAATATTGCAGGAATACATACACGCACACACACGCACATATATATACACACGTACATATATATATATATTAATTCGTTCTTAATCCCCGTACGTCCAATTACTTTCGCCGGCGTTGCATAACTAATTACGAATCTCCCCGTGAGCGCGTTGCAACCACCGTTTGCAACTTCTTACGCGAATTTATTATACCATCATAATTACATGAATATTTTATTCCGCGAAGAGGTACCGGGCCACTCGGTACCTCTTACTAATTAAAACCATTCTTCGCATCTGCTTAAGCCCATCCTCGATAATCCGGCCGCCGGTTATAGAATCCTGCAACTTGAAACCGATAGGGTGGGCGGGGTGGTGGAAATTCGCGGATCCGTTTCTTTGACGATAAATTTATCGCGACGAGAGAGGCGACGTGGTGGGATAATTAAACGAGCGAAAAAAGGGGCACGAGGTAGTCATAGTCGTTGTAGCCGAGCGAGAAACGAGGAAAGGAGAAGCAGTAGAGAGCTGGAAGGAGGCGAGGAGAAGGTTGGAAGGAATAAGAACAAATGGAAAAGTCGTCCAATTAAACCGACGGAAGAGTGGGAGGAAGGAAGGAAGGGGAGATATCTCCCCCTCCCGGAGAGCGACGGAGAAGGAACGAGAGGATCTTCGGCCGCCCTCGTGACAATGGACGCGAACGTGTTGTGCTACACCAACAATTCCCAATGCCTAACAAAGATCATGCCGGCGATATCGCGCATCCAACCCCACGGGGTGTTTTATCTGGCGCGCATAGGGGAAGAGCGAGAGGGACGTATAAGGGGGTATAGGGTGGATGGGTGAAGAGAGAAACGCGACGTCCTTTGGACGTGCAGCCCGTCGATAAATAGCGAATGCGATAAAATGCCGCGAATTTAAAATACGCCCAGGATTTTACAGCGGGGACCAAAGGACAAAGCCGCTCTCGTTGTTTCGACAATACCGCTCGTCGAAAGGGGGGTGGAGGTGGTGGAGGTAGCGGTGGTGGTAGCGGTGGTGGCGACGGCCGACAGAGAGAAAACGAGAGGCCGAGCGGAGGGAAAAAAACAGGGAGAATCGAGACGAGTGGAAGCGAGAGGTGGTGATCGAGGAGGAGGAGGAGGAGATGAAAACAAGAGGCGAGAAAGAGAGAGAGAGTGAAACGCTTGTGTATACGTACATATACACAACTATAAAAAGAGGCAATGCGTGTACGTGCATATATCCGTATATCCGTAGATGTGTGTGTGTATGTGTGTGTGTATGGTGGCGAGGAGGAGGCATAGAACGAGGGCTGATTCTTCGGGGCAACACACGTTCGCCCACACGTT
>NW_006263737.1:38120-38427 GCF_000469605.1 Apis dorsata | reverse complement strand
GCAGCAGCAGCAGCAGCAGCATCACGCGCCGGCAGGCGTCGCTGGTTTTAAAAATGGGGGATTTTTTCACATTTATCAGTGCACGCTCAGATCTGGCTTCCGTATCAATGTCCGAACACACGTGAACACCCAGACAATCGAGCGTTTCACACGAATACATTGTCCTGATCGGATTGTATGGATTTTTTTCCGGGACACACACCACCGCCCCCTTTGCACCCGTCTCTCCCTACCTTTTGCTCTTCTACCTCCCGGTACTCCCGCCCTCCCCACGATACCCTTCACCCGGCCGGGTCTGCACCCGTCT
>NW_006263737.1:32013-36478 GCF_000469605.1 Apis dorsata | reverse complement strand
TCTCTCTCTCTCAACGACCAACTCTCTTTTTTTCTCGCTCTCGCTCTTCGCGGTCGAACGACGCTGACGTCGACCGAACAATCGTTTTGTACGTACATTATGTTTTGATTCCTCGCGGCCCGGGATAATATCGAATGCTGTATTTTTATCCCCTTTCACGCTGTGAAACCAGATATTCTTCTCCTGGCGGAAAGATAAATTGCCTAATTTACTCGNGACTCGCGTGTACGACGCTGTCATCTCGAGAACGAAAATTCGTGAGGCTCGGGTTCTCCGCGGTCAAGCAAAATATCGACGATGGGGGTACCAAGCCACCATAGGTGGGCTCTCTTGTATACGCAAAATATAACCGATCGCCACAATTATCAAGCGAAACGTCCGAAATACGCTTCGACCCATCCACCCACCCTCCCTCCCTCCTTCCCTCCCAATGTCGATCGAGGTCGAAGCTCGATGGCTCGCGTAGCTCGTGCCCGCAACGATACCCTCTGTGTGGCCTCTGCGGTTTAAAGCTCCCGACATCTGCGGAATCAAAAAGCTCTTTCCAATGAATGGAAGACGATCGGTCGTGTCTGCTCGCATGCTCGGATAAATAAATAGGGATCCGCCATTATCTGGAGGACCAGCCCTCGACGCCGGGACCCCTACCACCGTGCTATGTGTGTGTGTGTGTGTGTGTATGTGCGCGTGTGCACGGGTCAATGGAATTCATAACGTTTGCGCGCGGATAAAAAAGCTGGCTGGCCCAACGTGCGGGAGGGTGGGGCCACATCGGAACATTACTCATGCCTCGGCGTTCGCGCAATTTTTAGCTCTGAAATAAATCATCATTATTGCGGCCGGAGGGATGCGCATTATGGGGGCCACGGGGGTAGATTATCGTAGGTGGAGGCCACCTACCGGGTACATGCCCTTGCACACCCCTTGCCGCGCGCCACCTAACGTCGTACAGGGCTAAACATGCCCTGAATGAAACGAGAAAGGGGAGAGGAAAAAAAAAAAAAAAAGAAGAGTTTTTCTGGAATGAGATGAACGCCAGACTTGGTTTGGTTGGTTTCGATTGGTAACGAGCGATCGAAGTTGGCGGAAATGTGCGTTTATATTTTTATCGGTTGGATAAAAATATCAGTTGCGTTTGGATCGACTGAGATACGGGGATTTTCGAGATCGACGGAGATTGGGAGCGAATCGAGGTTGAGAAATTATTGGTTTATGTATGGTATCTTGTTTGGTGAACGATGAAATTATTGCGGGTAACATCGATCCTTTTTTATTGCACGAGTTTGTGCATTTTTTTTTTTTTTTTTTATACATAACGAGTACTTACTTGTGTGAAATGTAAATGTAGCCGTAGAACAACCGAACCGGTTGAATTGATTTTTTTTTTTTTTTTTTTTGCGCAATTATTAAAAACGTGCAGGTGCTTTTGACAAAATTAATATTGGTTTTTATCCAGACGGAAAAAATAATTATTACATTTGACTAAAATAAAAATGGTCGAGTGTCTGAAAAGTCGAGAAAATATTTGTGACGAAGGACGGATTCTTGTGAATAAGGATACGGAGGCAGTTTCTATTTACGACGAAAGATTATTTGATTAGTCTTTTAGCCGGCAAGAACCGAAGATTTTCTCGTTGAATAGCTTTTGAAAGGAATTTACCTCGTGTTTTTCTCTTCAGCGATTCAGCGATATTATTAAAATTGATTATCATGTTATAACGACATAGTAAGTTTTCATCTTCCACGGGAAATCACGAAGATTGGAAATAACGAGTCTCGCGACCTTCACCCATTTTACTACGCCTCGCCTTGACACGATTCTTTAGTTCCAATTTATGATAATCCTCCTTTGAAATGATCCTGTCAGATCATCCAACCATTATCAAAGCTCTGCACAATCGAGATATAATTAATATCCATCCATCCTCGTCGTACATTTTTCTAAGTCTAAATTAAAGGAAGAAGGGGAAAAAATCTCAACAATCTCGACAAGTACATAACATAATTTAATAATCGAAGCAATTGCACGCCGTTCTTCAACAATTATTCGCCTATTTAAGTCCAATCACTATTTTTTCCACTATCTCATTATTCAACAGATAAACGGACTAACATCGTGAACAAAAAATATACGTACATATGAGAATTGGTGATGTAATTAACTAAATTCTATTAGAGATGAAATTACAACTTACAACTAATTACATTAGAACGTGGAAATCTATTTAACGCAGCCGATCAGCTTGTTTACCGTCATGTATATCCATGGAGGAAGGATAGAAAGTGAGAGAGATGGAGGGAGTGAAAGGGCGGAAATCGGGTGGGAGGGTGGCCAGGATGATGTTACATCATCAATCAGCTGGCAAACATCAACTCAACACTCGCGTCCCGGCCGGTATGTCCTGACCTGTAGCCAAATATATGCGCCGATAATATCGTCCCAGCATTGCTACATCATGTCCGGCTGTAATTAATTATCTAATTCTTAATCGACGGTTGCTGTGCATCGATCGACTCTTGACTTAGATCTACAGGGACGGCTATAAAAAAATTATTTTGTATTTTTCGTCGCGTAAGGATATAACTATGAGCCTCCTTCTTCTTTTTTTTTCTAAAATTGTTCGAACTTTGATTTGCGAAAGTTTAAAAAAATTTGGAAAATGGAAATTTGATATTTTTGACAACGATCGAAATCAGTAAAAGTTTCATGCGATAAATAATAATATAAATAATACAACGAATCACTTGAATTTCGCTTCGAAAAAATCCTCGAAGAAAATTCCTTAAAAGATTTCCATCGCAAAAAATGGATAAACCAGGCAATAAAGTATTCATCCAGAAAAGCACGGAGCAAAAATAATCCGATTCAAGAAAAGAGAAAAAGAAACATCGAAAATAATTCTCTCGACAACCCAAAGTGCTTCCCACATCGAACAACCATTGAATTCTTCTGACATCTCTCTCATCCCAATCCCACTTCCCAGGAATCACCATCGCAACTGCATTCCCCATTCTCTCATCTCAAACTCATACAGGACTTACAATTTGCAATTACACCCACGCTTCGTTCAACAAACACACCAATCACACACACACACACACACACACATCTCTATCCGGTAAAAATGGCGGCAAATTGAGACGTGATTTACCAGCGAAGGTGAGACGAATGGAAGAGAGTGGGTTAAGGTTACTCGGCTCATTAGCGGGCCCGTTTTCACGCCATGCTCGCGCGTTCGTCGCGACGAACACCGCGTCGTCGTTCCGGCAATCATCGGTAATTGTGACGATCGATCTTGATCGAAATGCTCATTTCCTGTTTGCCTGGCCGCCAGCAGAGTTAGGGTAGGGTAGAGAGGGAACTGCCGGCTGGGTGACCATCCAACCTGGGTAGGAGGGGGGAGGGGGAGGAGGCAGAAGGGGACGAGGAGGCGTGTGGAGGGGTGTGGGTCGAAGGGCGCCTAGGCTGCGCATCATTAACGTGATTAATGTTGAAATAAATCAGGAGCTTCGAAACGGTAGTCGATAAATCCAATAATTGCGGTATAATCATAAGTAAACAGGTAACGCGTTTCGCGTTAGCATATCGCTGCCGGCGATCGGGCTAACGCCTGCTGCATACCCCTTCACCCTCCCCTCCTTCCCCATTACATATGCATTGACTTTTGATTCCCGGTTTCGTAGCGAGTTTTCGCGTTCAAAGGAATTCGAGTCATCGCGTAAATCTTCTCTTGGTTTATTACGTGTGTATATATATATAATATATATATATATATATCTATAGTGTGCGTGGGTTATCGATCGGGTCAGGTTTCCGGGATCGGTGGTAGTAGCGTTGTCTCTCTCCTTCTTCCCTCCGTGGTATTCAAGGAGCGTAATTATTCGGCGTAAATGAGTTATTAATTACAAGGCGGTTTAATTATATGCTGATGCATGATTTATGGCGCGAATATATACCGCCAGTCTTTCCCTCGAACGAGGTTCCTTTCGAACGAGGAGGGAGGGAGGGTGAAAGATCGATGGTGTCCGATCGAGTATCCGAGTAGTATCTTCTTCGGGAAGGGGCGAGGCGATTTTTTTCAGGGTGGGTGTTTCGTCGGGGTATGCCAGCGCGCGAGGGAAAAGAAGTCGATGAGAGATCAATCGAATGATTGTTATTTGTATTTTTCGATATCGATCGAAATAGCGTAGTGCAGTAGTGGAAAAGTAGTAGCGATACGTATTTTTCTTATTGGTATTGCAAGTTGGATCGAATTGTTGAGGAAAGAATCGAGAGAAAAGAGCGGAGAGAGGGATCTGGTCGTGTTTTAATTAAAAAACGAATTATAATAAAGGTCGAGGCAAGGCGAGATGGTACGATTAGGAAGGTGACTGTCTATTTTCGTTGTTTCGATTGGAAGAATCGGTGCTGCTCGGTGATCGGTGATATCTTGACACTTAATTAGCAAGTGTGATAGGTGGTAAT
>NW_006263737.1:26338-31664 GCF_000469605.1 Apis dorsata | reverse complement strand
ATCGAGGGGGGAGAAGGGGAGGAGAGGAGGGGGAGGGGGGCGATGAGCGGTTGGTGAATTTTCGATGACGCCGAGGCGAGATCAACAAGTATCAACGTTGTTGGCATTGTACGTGAATCTTGGTGCAATGTCGAGTTACGATGCTGGAACATGTTGTTTGTTTGTTGAAAATTAAACAGAGAGATAAACATTTTCAAAAAAAAGATGGAAAAATGGAGAAAGTATATATTTTTAGAATTGATATCTAATTTGTGAAAAAAAAAAAAATTTGAAGAGGAACGTAATCGTATTCTTCGAGAGGAATTTGCGTGAATCACTCGTAAAAGATTTTCACACTTTTGTGATTCACATTTCTTTCCCATGTATTTCGTATTTTACTTTCCTTACAATGTTTATATAACTGTTTGAATGTATAATGGGAAATAATAAAAGAATAAATTGTTAAGAAATCATGGTTTTTTTGAAAGGTAACGCTTGCGCTCGGAAGGAAATTCAAGTAAGCGTAATGCTAAGATAAGATTAAGAGATAAGATTCGGATTGCTTTTAAGCTAATACGAAAGTATGTAAAACTTAGTAATATTTTTACCATACTTCAACTCTTATCGTTAGTTTCAGTTGCAAACTTCTTGAATAATGAAGTTAAACGAAAGATCTTAATCAAGGTGTTAAAATACCTGTCAGATGTTTAAGTGACACGCGTAACAGGCTATCGAATCTTGAAACGGTTCACACGCGACAGCCAGGTTAATGAACGAAAATAGAATCTCTGCTTAATGCATATGTCTTCCATTCACACTCTTTTCCCTTCATTCTCAATGAATCTCTTCCTCCTAATGCTTTCCAAAAATATAAAACGATAGACCAACCACCATCAGCTACGAGTAACACTTTAATCAATCAAGTATTAATAAAAAAAGATCTTTATACAAATACTTTGAATTCTCCGAAATAAAACGGAACAATATTATCGACCAAAATTTATAAAAAAAAAAAAGATTCTCCGATCTTACTTATTCGTTCATTCGAAAAATAACTCCAATATCCCTGAAAACAACGAAAACGATTTTCCAATTTACCTCGCCACGCAGCATCGACAACATCCGAAAATCCTTCCTTTCATCGTAGCTGGTTAAACGATATCAGTCTCGAAGGTGATCCACGAGCATAGTAGATCGATCGTCATCCAGCTTTCCTCCTTTTCCCTCAGGATAGAACCAGAACGTTGTACGGTAACAACGCGCCACGTACACAGGCACATATATATATATATATATATCTGGGCGCGTAGAACGCGGCATAGGTACAACGTGGAAATTTAGCGGCACACCGAGGAACCGTGTCGGGACAGGTACAACGCGGAGGCTTTAACACGCGCCGCGGACAATCGCCGGCCGATAGATACATAATAAGCGTGGCGTTGTACGCGTCCGTCTAAGGCCGCGGCGGGCTAATGAAGCCTGGCCTGGTTAGGCCGCGATGTTAATTAAATGATATGATCATTAGTCATTATAACGTCATTGTGTTGCTGGCGACTTGACACTCGGCGGTTGTTACTCGCTCGCTGGGATCCACGGGAACATGCGAAACGTGTAGTGGACGCGAGATCGGTGCGCCACGCCCGATACACCGGCTGTTTCTATAAATACAGCCCCGTGTCCACCGTGCCTGCGAATAATCGTGGCTCCAGGATAATTAGGATCCTCGTCCGGCTCAACACTGACGTCATTCGAACGATCGTTTCGTAACTCGACTCGCGATTACTCGGCGAGGAAGGTGGAACAAGATTCGTTCGAATTTTGTGATAATTTGAGCTAACGTGTAACTCATAGAAAATTAGTATCCATTTTGCGTAATAATTGGGTCATTGGAAGGAATAATTTGATTTAGATCGATGGAGATGAGTAGGTAATTAATTTCAATTCAGTATATTTCGAGGTAAGAAGGAATGGTCATTCCTTGAGATGATGTGACTCGATACGTGGAATGATTCGGTGTAATTCGAGACGAGAAGGAATAGTCATTGACTTCGTAATGATCATTGATCCCGATGTAATTTGATACGGTAGTGTAACTCGATACGGTAGGAATGA
This sequence comes from Apis dorsata, assembly GCF_000469605.1. Classification (NCBI taxonomy): domain Eukaryota; kingdom Metazoa; phylum Arthropoda; class Insecta; order Hymenoptera; family Apidae; genus Apis; species Apis dorsata. The sequence continues at coordinate 29,573 of NW_006263737.1, read as the reverse complement.
TTTCCATGATGAAACTTGAGAAGAATGGTCATTGATTTCGTAATTCGATACGACTCGTAATGTGATTCGTGACGAAAGAAAATTACTTTTTACACTGTATGATTCACTGAGCTGATTATACTTTTCATTGGATAAGGAACAGTGATCGTTAATTCTACTTTTTACTTATTGGGAATGAGCCTTGATTATATAAGTTGGTGTAATTCGGAATGATTTGTTTTCAATTTAACCCGACGATAAGAAGGAAACAATCGTTCCAAAGAATGGAAGATGGCTGGTGTAATTCGTGGAACTGAACGTATCGCGATTATTCACGACGTGGGAGAAAGAGTGAAAGGTTTTGCGGTTCGCGTTGGATGCCGAGGTTACGAGTATTGCGATACGATGGTTGTTTTGCCACGCCGCTGAGAAATTGAGCTGCGTTTGGTTTTAATAGGGGAAATTCGATCAGGAATTTGAGAAAACGATTTGTTGGCGCATCGAACGAAACGGATTGAATTTTGATGTTCAAATGCTACGAAATGAAACGTATTTCTGAAATCGTGTTGGGGATGGAAATAATGCAATTTTTTGATGTTCCGTTCAAAGTGTTATATTTTGTAAAATTTCCACGCATAAATATACATATAAAATTCAAAAGTAAGAATATTTGAATGAGAACGAACTACGTTCATCTAAGAAATTATTAATCAGTTCATTTTGAAAATTGATATATTGATCATAATTTGATTCTCTATTTATAGATATCTTTTCGGTAAATGAAAATTCCTTAAGTTAAAAGAATTCATTCTCGTCGATACTATTCACCTGTCTATATAAGAAATCTGTCAAAGATAGATTTGCTAACAATATATATATATATATTCAAAATCCAATTTCGCAAAGGGAATCATTTCACAATTAACGCGAATCGTTCAATACGCCGACGCGGATTTCCAAGCCGCGGCGTGTGAATGATTGGATGAAAGTCGAGAAAGTTACCGGTTCTACTTTGCTTTCTAATGCTTTTAGAATGTAATTGACGTACGATTGACGCCGCCTTTAAATTCCCGCCGCAATTACCACCGCTTTATCCTTTAATTCGCTACTAGGAAATTCTTTTATCGAGGTCGAGCACTCTCACAATATCTTTTTCGGGTCGAGACGCGATCTTGGAACCGTGGATCTTGCGAATATATACGTTCACGCCACAGGATGCGATCGTATATACATACATGCATACATATATACATATAGCTCTCGATTGTGTGTATGTGAATGGCCTGGTAGTTGGATCGAATCGAGCGGTTTCGCGGTTAACGCGGAAGACGAAGTTTCGGGGTTTCTCTCGACTGGGAAGTACGGCGTGCAACCGGAAAAACATTTGGTCGCCGCATCCTACCTGGCTGGATTTAACGACGCCTGTTGAAACGACGAGATTTATACCATCTTTTTCCAAAGAAGCGAGGAAGTACTCGAACCGTGATATAATCTTCGAGTTTTCTTCCGTCATCCAATTGTCGGATTTCTTGGATTTCTTGGAAAAAAAATTGTGAAATCATAAATTTCATCGTAAATTCTATGACTGTTCGTGTTTCTATTCTAAAAAATAAAAATTGTAGGGTCCGGTTTTAAAGTTGAATCAACTATCCTAAAGTAATGTGCTTGGTTCAAAAAAACTTGGATAAATTTAATAATAATAAACGAAAGAAGGTTGAATCTAAGGATGGCAATTTATGAGAATTTATGAGCAATTGGAGGAAATTTTTATTTCGAAATATCCAACAGGAAGAATTATCGCGCCGACATTCACACACTTGGTACGAATTGAATTTGAAACGTACGATTAAATTTATCTGTATGTGTCGTACAGCTATTCTCGCATTATATTATATTCTCATCTGAATATAACTGTAAACAATATTTTCTCTTTCTTTTTTTCTTTCGCAATATAGAAAATTTAAATAACACGCTCAAGGCTTTCACGCCCGCCTCTCTAATGAGATCACCTTGCGCGCACTTTCATACTCGACTAATTTCTTGAAGGAAATTACGAGATACGAGTGGGGAAAAATGAAAGAAAAAAAAAAAAAAAAAAAAAAAACGAACAGCATAGATTCTATTTATAAAAAAGAGGGGCAAAATAAAAGCTTGGAACGCGTCCTTGACGCGTCCACCGGACGATTTTCCTCGACGATATTCTAATGATGCCCGGCAATCCACCTTCGGCCAGATACGTTCATTTATAGATTAAAACGGGACACCCCGCGCCATCCAGGTTATAATTAAATTTATCATCGGGACGTATCTAAAAAGCTCGAAAACGCAAAACAGTCGTCGCTATAGCGACGCGAATAATACTGAAACTCGCGCTTACACTATAAACCCCCTTCTCCTTCCCCCCTCCCCCTCCCCCTCCTGTCCACGCTCGAATATAATTTACATACATCGTACCGGGGAAAAATTTACCGGGATAATTGCCGTGATAATTTTTCGTAACCGTCCTCCATAAATTAACGATTATTATTTCTCTTCTCGTTAAGTAGGCGCTGAAAACGTACAAACGCTTTCGTCCAAAATTTAAAACCGACGCTTTCGTCGAGATACGGATCTAATTGCACGTACCTATTTATTTTCATCATCTTTAATCATGATTCATGAACAGTAATTATTGTTATTTATGTATACAGTAGTATGTATACACTTAAAGTGTATACACAAGTGTTATTGTTGTTGGCATTTCCATCATTATAAAAATATATCGGTTAATATATATATTAACGTTACGTTTTATTTATTACGTCGCGTGTAATTTAAACTTAACGTGTTATAAAGTTTCATATTATATCTTTCGATATTTATTCGAATTTATCCACGATCTCGAATCGATTCGAGCGATATCGAAATTTCACTCGTGTTTTTCCCAAGATTTTTCGAAAAATAATCCAATTTTCCTTTCTTCGTTTCGTTCATTTCTTTCTCTTTTTTTCAAATTATAATTCTTGATCTTGAAGAATCAGATCGTGGAAAATGGCAATTGACAATTGACGATTTGAGCTTGAATCAGGCGACATCTCTTTCTCTCTCCTCTCTGGTTCCGTTGGCGGCCCGCTTAATTTCAATCGAGACACCGAGAAATGCTAATTAGATCGTATTTATAGCGCGGTTTAAAGCGCGGGGGCATAACCGAGCGTGGATCGGTGTGAACCGCTTGTTCAGGCAACGCATCGCTACGTCGCATTTCGCGTTAATGGCC
>NW_006263737.1:23921-26302 GCF_000469605.1 Apis dorsata | reverse complement strand
AATTAGGTGTTTTAATTAGCGCCTCGGCTCGCAGTGGCAGCTGTCGGCTGCCAAATTAGGGCCGCCACGAAACAATAACTGCCGATTGAAGAACCTAATTAACGGAGGTTCACGGCTCGACTCGAATCCGTGCGCGATTCCAGAGGTTTACACCGTGGACGATTATAAATTAATAATTGGCAACGATCGTTGTTGTTATAGGTATCATACAGGATAGGATACGAATGTGCCTATGTTCGAAGGATAATCTTTGCAATCGAGTCGTCGTTGAATCGGGTGAAAGTGTTTTCGCGTTGCATGATCTTGAAGAATTGAAATTGTTGCGAGAAAGGATCGTGGAAACGTCTCTCAATCTTTCCTTTTGTTTTCGTATCCTTGATGCAATTACAAAGATATTAAATCTTAGAAAAAAAAAAAAAAAAAAAAAAAAAGAAACAAAGAAGAAGTAAAATTAATAGGTTCATTTTATCGCCGAATACAATTGTATAAATTTACCCGGGTAAATTTATACAATTGTATTCGGTGATAAAATGAACCGATTAATTTTACTTCTTCTTTGTTTCTTTTTTTTTTTTTTTTTTTAAAATTTAAATTTTTTTTAATTGGATAAAGGGTAGAAAAAAAAAAGATTTAAATTTTAAAAAAAAAAAAAAAAAAAATAAACAAAGAAGAAGTAAAATTAATAGGTTCATTTTATCACCGAATACAATTGTATAAATTTACTCGTGTAAATTTTATATTCGTATGAATATTTGTATAAAATAATATTCTTGCATATTCGACTTAATTGGCAAGCTATTTTCTCGAGTAAAATTTATCAAACGTTTCTTTACATAGTCGATTAAAGAAACGAATGTATTATTTTCAAAGAGATAAACGATTGGAAGGGTTAAGCGACCAGGAAACTAATTCAGCGTTGTGAAAGCGCGCTTAATGTTTATTATCGCGTTACATTGTAAGCGCGGTTAATGCGTCCATGATGATGTCACGCGCACTGAAAGTCAAATAAATTATTGGTCGCAATGCGAGAGAGTGTGGATGGGGTTACGGAGAGGAGGGAGGAGGGGAGGAGGATGGAAAAGGGAGTAAACGGGACGCAACGAGAACAGGCTGCACACTCTTTCATTAATTTTCGTACGTTTCAGAGCTCTTGTGCGCGCTCTCATGAGGGAAGTTGTGTTTAAATATGCGGTTCCGGGGAAAGAACGACTACAGATGAAACTAAGTAACGCGAAATATATTCTATCGTCGCGTGTAAACGCTTGAAAAAAAAAAAAATAAAAATGTATATAATATCGCACGTACGATGCTCGCACTTCTTCATCTCGCTAATTTTCTTTCTCGTCGAGTTTCATTCTCGCCGGTTTCTCCTTCGATGCGAAAAATCCTTCTTCGAAGTTGTTATTTTCACCCATCATTTATGATCGAATACTCGATAATTATGGTATATCTGCAATTCCAATTTTTCTTGGATAGGATTTGTGATTTATCGACATTTAAATCTGATGTGATAGGGAATTATATAATTTTCATGTAAAAAGAAAAAACATTGAGAAGGAATTGAGAATATTTTGATCAAAATCTATTCAAGAGATGGAGGAAACTGTGCCGATGAAATCTCATTTTGTTTTATCACGATATCTCAATCCGTTGTCGAGATATAAAGAGTTAAAGTTCGTAACGTTTACGAGATGAATGGATCCACGATTTATATTTTTTGGAACTGATACTTACGTCACGTCCGATATTTGTCCGATACTAGGCCGGTGAAACGAGAAGTCCGATAAACAATAAGGACAGAAATAGCGAGGGACTAAAAATTACCCTTTCCTTTACGCGACGATATCTCGAGAACCGGAAGTCGTATCGGGATGAATCAAAAAGCGTTTTAAAGAGCAAGATTCCACTCTTCCAACGACCATTCACTCGTCAACCAAAACTCACTATTCTTCAAAATTATAACGGTTCAAAGTTTTCTTAATTTTAATAGAATTTATTCTAATTCAAGTAAATAAATTAAGAGATAGAACAGATAGACACGTTTCTTCCCAGAGAAATATCTCTTATAAACTCTTATTAACGATATATCAAAGATTCTAAATCGATTAGAAAATCCTTTGATTTGACATCGATCTTCCTTTAATCGATCAACTCCTCCAGCTGTTCGGTTGCTTAATATGAAAAAGATATCATTATACTTGGAAAATTGAGACACGATTCGCAACACTTACACCATTCCTCATCGGCGCGCGCGAGGAGGAACAAGTTTCCCGATTGTTCGAGCCTCCATCCGACGTATTATCCTATGTAGCAAGAACCGACTTCGGCTAATCCTCGAGTAGTACATGTGCTCTTTCGTAATATGTCCGGGTTGCGTTCCT
>NW_006263737.1:21997-23710 GCF_000469605.1 Apis dorsata | reverse complement strand
CTCCTGATTCCTACATCGAATCCCGCTGCCCCCTCCCCCCTCCCCCTGTAATTTAATATACGCACGAAAATGGAGACAGTAATGACTCGTATGGTTTCCGGCTTAAAATTAAATGCGACTATCCGAGTTAGTAAAATTCCTAATTCGTTCCCGCGGAGATCCTCCTGGAGGCCTGGACGCGAAGCACGTACATTTTTCGTGTGATCTTCCGGGGCTTCGTTTCCTCGTACCAGTCGGCCCCCCTCCGAAAGGTGCAACTGGACGCGTTCCAAATTAAATTTCGCCCAGGGAAATGAAAAAGAAGCAGACGGCGCCGTGTGTCCCGCACGCTTCCGAGACGCTCCCAAAAACTCGTGTGTCCCTCAGCCTGTTCGACGAAGGAGGGGCGGGATTCCCGTTTCTCTCGTTTCCTGAGGTCTGGAGGGGATAGGCCGAAGAAGAAGAAAAAAAAGAAGAAAAAGAAGAAGAAGAGGGATTCTTAAATAAATCTCTTCGTCACCCGCATGCTCGCATGACGAGGATATTCTTCCAAGGAGGGAGGGGAGAGTATGCGGGTACTTTCTTGCAGCAGTATTTTCTCGATGCTCGATTGGTGACCGGGGTTCGATCTTCCATCCTCTTGTTTTCTCTCTTCTTTTTTCGTTCAAATGATGAGATGTCTCATCCGTGAGCGAACAATTGTAAAGAATATATTCGTATACGTCGATTAAAACTTAAACGCGTTTTGATATCCGAGGTTATTTATATATGTACAAAGAAGCCAAAAGAAAGAAGCCAAAGAAGCTTGGGTTAACCAGGTTCTGAGAGTTATCCGAACCTAGAGAGAAAAATATAGATGGAAATTGAAAAGAGGCGATAACCGATTTGATTTCTTAATTCTTCTTATTCTGCACCCGTGTTGTACCGTTCTGTAATTAGAAAAATTCAAAGCTCGACCGTTATCGAGCCCTGTCACCGCAGTTAAATAGCATCGTCACGCGGACTCGTTCAACATCCAGACGTCTATCTGCCCTCGATCTCAACGCTGCTGGGCATCGTCGAGTCGCCCCGTTGCCTCGTTGACGCGAGCCATTCATTCCGCGACACTTTTTAAAAACCTATACCTATAATGTATACCGCGCATTAATCTCGTCTACACTCTCTCCCGTTTCAAAAGTTGCGCGTTACATCCCTCCCCCGTTATATCCTCTCATAAATTATGCATCGACCAACTTGTCCATCGTCCCGTCAATCAGTAGTGCCAACGCGCAATCACGTAGTACGAGTCCGCCCATCTCTACGATCTCTTTAAACTGCTATCATCCTCCTAAGAAATCCTATTATAGGCTTATGCACAACACACGAATCAATGTATTCGTTTATTCGTACAGAAACACGTACAGTTTTCATTATTTTCCCTACTAAAATGTATTTCCTATTTTTCGATTCACGACAGATAAATCCTAATTTTGATTATCGATCGAGGGGTTAATTTTCTATTATAAGCTTACACGAGTCAATGTATTCCTTTATTCGTACAAAAATACATACAGTTTTCATTATTTTCCCTACAAAAATATATTTCCTACTTTTCGATTCATCACGACAGATAAATCCCAGTTTTGATTATCGATCGAGGGGTTAATTTTCTATTATAAGCTTACACGAATCAATGTATTCCTTTATTCGTACAAAAATACATACAGTTTTCATTATTTTCCCTACAAAAATGTA
>NW_006263737.1:19589-21795 GCF_000469605.1 Apis dorsata | reverse complement strand
TATTTTCCCTACAAAAATGTAATTTCCTACTTTTCGATTCACGACAGATAAATCCTAGTTTTGATTATCGATCGAGGGATTAATTTTCTATTATAGGCTTACACACAACACGAGTCAATGTATTCACTTATTCACTTATTTATATAGAAACATGTACAGTTTTCATTATTTTCCCTACAAAAATGTAATTTCCTACTTTTCGATTCACGACAGATAAATCCTAGTTTTGGTTATCGATCAAGAGATTAATTTTCTATTATAAGCTTACACGAGTCAATGTATTCGCTTATTCGTACAGAAACACTTTTCATCATTTTCCCTACAAAAATGTAATTTTCGATCCATCGCGACATATAAATCCTAGTCTCGATTATCGATCAAGAGGGGTTAATTTTCTTTTTCTTTGCCTCAAAATCGAGAATGCCTCCATTCCCTAATTAATACATCAACGTTCCGTAGATAGGATGGAGCGATGCAATTTCGAAACGTCGTTCCACGTAGGAAGCCTGGACAGTTTTCCCTCCGTTTCGTGGGAAGAATTGGAGAGAGCGCGCGCGAGACTGAAAGGTGGCGGCCGGGTGGTGGACACATACTCCCGGGCCCGTTTAATTAATGTGGCTTATTAGCATATAAACTCGCGCGTCCAGCCCGCGGCTGTTAGGTGAGAAGGAAAGGGGGAAAATCGTGGAGGTTTTGTTCGGAGTGTGTGCGAGAAGGAGAGAGGGAAATCTGGTCCGGTGGAACTCGGCCCGGTGCAGTACACCCGGGGAGTGGCCAGCCAGGAGATGCAAAATGTCGTACGCGCGAGCACTCGAGGCAGCGGGCATTACGAAGCCCCTGGAGCACTGTATCCGCCAGCCACTAGTTACATTGTCTAAGGTTTCAATAACCTAATGAACCCCAACGCGCAGACCGAACCGGGCGAGCTACGGTCCTGGACGAGGTGGCCCGGAGACTTGGTTAATTAAATACAAATTAGAGCCAAGAATTGCGTCCGCGGGGGGTTGGTCGCCGCGGTGAAAATAACACGTTGAAGGGGTGGACGAGGAGGTGGAAAGGAAACAGGTTTCTTTTGAGAGAGAATCTTGATAGGGTCGATTGGCGAATAGCTAGGGAATAGGAATGCTCTCCGTTTAATCCTTGGATACGAAGATGGATACTTTTTTGCATCGCTTTAAAACGTCGATTTTCTATAATTTTATTCGATTAGAGTACTGTTATCCGATAAAAAGTATCAGATGAGATGAGAAAGGGAGAAAGAAGCTAGAGAAAGAGCGTATGATGTATTCAATTGTGATGATACTAAATAAAATAAAGCCAATTTTTCCTAAGTGTTTCTAAGTACGTGATATCATTTGGCTAAATAAAGACAGAAATTTCGAATCGTTACACAAATTGCGAATAACGACAACAATTTTATTCAATATAGTTGGTAATTGGACGAAAACGAACAACCGTATCGAAATAATGGACGTAAGAGAAATCGGCTCGACTCGGGCGAAATCTGCACATCCACCCCACGGAGATAGAGGAATAATTAAATCGATGATAGCCGGGTCCCCGGTCACCCGGTGATTGGAATTAAAAGATACAGGATCCGAAAGATGGACACCCACGTACATCGAATATAAAACGGGTCATTAATAGCACGATTAAATTAATATATTCGGCTGTGTTCCGCCGTTCTCAAAATCGTTTCAAGCACGAACACATCGACACGCGATTGGCCAGCGCACGATCCAAAGGTGCAAACGTTAAGATAAAACGAATTTTACCGGGGATATTTACGATTTCGACGATTAAACGCGGAATAACTCGGTGACCCAACCGATCGTTTATTTAAATAACGTCGATGAAACCGATCTCGAGTGTCGTCTCAGGATGTTAAAAAGATATAATTAAGCCCGGCAAATTAAAGAGAGCTCGTTCGTTCCAACGTTGCCGTGCGAAGGTGTGATTAACAATCGCGGAGGAAGAATGATTTTGATCCTTCGTTTTATCGCCTCCGATTCCTTCACGATATCTCTTGCTAAGAGAAATATCGCGTTTGTTTGATATGACTAATTGAATTTGATCTCTATAACGCTCCAACCTATACTACTCTATATACATTCAATTTCCCCTACACATCCAACAATCCATACATCCGTCTAATCTCCGATATTGCAATATTTAAATTCTATAATAAACTTTCCAACGAAAACTC
>NW_006263737.1:17019-19406 GCF_000469605.1 Apis dorsata | reverse complement strand
AAAAAAAAAAAAAAAAAAAAAAAAAATCCCAAAATATAAGGTTCACTGGAAGAAATATCATTATCCAATCAACTCGCGTACAAGAAAAGCCACGCCTGAATACATCATAGCGACAAGTCGACTCGTAACAAGCGAACAATATCGCCCACAAAAAGAGAGAGAGAGCGAGAGAGAGAGAGAGAGAGAAGAGAGAGCGTCAGAAAATCCCTCGGCCTCCAGACCGGCATTCCACCAGATGATAAAGTAATTAAATCACAAGGAGGCTCCCTCCCCTGCCCCTCTATCCACGGGGATTGAGAGGTATCGCGAAGTGTGGGGGCCCACACGGAGGAGGAAACGGGATCGGCCACGTGTACCGAATGTAAGACGGATCATTAGAAGGGCGATTAAATTAAAATATTTGATTGGGGGAAAGGTTTGGGCCGCGATCTCTGGGCGAGCCCTCCTTGCTGGAGGGCTGGACGGTGGCGGTATCGCCACGGATGCGGCGCCCTCTCCGCCGAATTTGAAATGCTAAACAGCAAATACGCCTAATGAACACGTATGCCGGGTCCTCCGCCCGTGTGGCTATGTTTGTACCAACCGGCGACATTACTGCCGGCGTATTTGCGTTGGCAAGGCCCCCGCGCGGATAATAGATTCATCCTTCACGCTTCTTAATTAGGAGTTAAGTTTTATTGGCCTTTACCCGGCCACCGCTCGCTTTTCGCGCCACTGTGTGCGTCACGCACACGGCTGGGGAACGGAGGAGGGGGCGGAGGATTATAAAATGCGCCGATTCCGAACGCATGCCACGCCTGTGCGTTCCGTTTTCAAACGTTTTCGATCGGATCCGGACTGTTTGTCCGAGTATCCGTTTCCGGTTTGTGCGCAGGATGATGGAACAGGGAGAATGAAAGAAAATTGGGAAATTGAATGGCGGGGACGATGAAAGAAGAGGAATTTGGATGATGACTTGTTTTGGGATTTTTTAATTGCAATCAACAATTTTCAAGTTCGATTCTGAATAGAAATAAATATACGCGAGAGGAGGAATTAGTAAGGAATGTGGAGGAAGTTTTTAATTCGATGCAAAATAAATTTGGATTTGGAAGATCTTTGGGAGATTAGGATCAGTGCCTTTGAGAGTACTTGATTCCATTGAAAAATTGAAATTTCCCCGATATTTTTGATATTTAGAAATCGTTAATTTAGAAAGCAAACGTTACGGGTATAAAGATTAAGAATAGTTTCCAATAAATTTTAAGAATTAATCTAAAATGCGGTAATTCGATTTCTTTTTTCAAAAGAATGAAATTTCATTACCTCGCTCCAATTATCTGATTTTCAATCAATTTTTGTCAATTTAACGATTAAAGCGTACACGAATCGAGAATCCGCTTATAACCAAAGCAGATTCGGCAAGACGCAGCGAATAAAATCTTGAATCTTGAAAATTGGATCAACTTCCAGGGGGTTAAATAGCGAGGAAATGCTAGCAAACGAGGATATTTGGTAAACGATATTACGGGATATCGAATCTATTTTCAACGTCGGATTTCCTACCTGACGATTCATTATCAGTCGCGCGGGCAACCCGTTAATATCAACTTTCTAAAAGAAACTTCTTAAACGTAACGCGGAAAGAAATTGCTCATTAATGAAGCAACCTTCCATTTATGACCGGATTCGAGATCATTTTAATTTAACCGGCATCGTCGACATCGGACAAAAACGTACGAAAGGCATTTATTAATTAAACGAACGAGACGAATAAATAATCGATTATGATAATCGATACCTATTTAAACAAATTTTATATCGTTTCTTTTTTTGTAGAATATAATCCAAAAGAAGAATGTCAAAGAAATATTTTTAATCGAAGCTTCTATTTTATTATTTCTATCCCGATGTAACATGAATCGAATAAAATATTTTTCAAATTGATTTAAAAACAATACAAAATAATCTGTATCAAAATTAGAATGACATTTCATTCGAGAAATACAATAAGACACCTTTGTATTTCGACAAATTCTCCTTCGAAATTCTTCTTTCTTACTTTCTATCATTTTAATAATAAAATCCACAAGGACAGAACTACACCTCACATCCTAAGAATCGAATTATCGATACGAAGCGCGGAAACATGGCTCGGCGATCGAATAATCCAACACTCGTCCCGAATCATCATTCGACCGAGAAATATTTTCCAGTTAACGCGAGAAAGAAAATGAAATGAGATGAATATGCCACCTTGGTATCCAACGAATCCAACTTTTCTCTTTTCCCTTTCTCTCCTCCGTTAACGGGAACGAAACGGTGTATAGGAATAACGTGGTGAAGAGAGAGGGGGGAAAAAAGAAGAAGCGGGCGAGAGATCGAGCCCATTGAGAGACGTTATCGTC
>NW_006263737.1:11762-16813 GCF_000469605.1 Apis dorsata | reverse complement strand
TCTCTCTCTCTCGCCTCTCGACCGCCGCGCCACGCCGCTCCGCGCCGATACGTTCCTTCCCGGAACGCTTTGCATTCCGCTCGCCTCGTTCGCCGTCTCGTTTTTGCAGGAAGCATCAATATTTATATTGCATAATGCATTCGTAATTGCCGCGTGTACACTCTATTTGTTCCGATTTTGTAATGCCATGAAAATGTATGAAGCGATAGCTATTATTAGAACCGGGATGCAAAACTTCTCCCGGGGGCCTGGGCGCCCGGGTTAACTAGGTGTAGACAGGTGGGGAAAGAAAGTAAATGAACCGGGGAATGAGATTGCAGAATTATCAAAGGACTTTCTTGCGTGTGAACCCCTCCTCATCTTCTTTCTCCAGCTTTCGTTTCCTCTCCCCTCCTTCCTTTCCTCCTTTTTCGTCGTCCCGATGTGGAAGTGTCGATGAATCGAAACAACTATCTATCTATCCGCGATGCGCGACGAGATTATCAACCGTTGTTAAAGGAATCATCCGAAGGAAGATTGTAATGTGATGCAATATCGTTTTGTTGTCTTTTTTCTTTTGCTGTTTGTCCTTCTTATCCAGGTGGGATGAAACGAGTTTTTGACGAGGATCCAATGGGAGGTACGTTCGATACCTTCTTTCTATTTTATTTGTCTAGATTATCGAGTCTCGAAGATTGAATGTGAAAAAAGAAAAGAAATGCTAATAGCGATTCACTTCGTTATCCAATCACTTTCCAATCACTTTCGTTAGACTATATTATCTATAGACATATTCTAACGTTATTCCAATACAAGAGCGATTCTTGGTTAGTCGTAATATCATAGAAATTAGCCCCGTCGTTCTCAATAGAAGTTCGAGTCGAAAGAGAACGGTTGATTCATCCGAAGGAAGAAGCTCAATATTTATAAGCTACATCGAAAACGTCTTTTCTTCCTCAACAAATCCCTTTGAATAGGAAAAGGATTCTCGATCCTGGCAACACGCGTCAAAAAATCATCCCTCTTTGCTTCGTCTCGCATCGATGCTTCCATTGAATTCTCTTCCGATATTTAAAAGAAGAAGAAGAAGAAGAAGAAGACGGCATAAAGATCATCCTCGAAGAAACGCACGCAAAACTCGTCCAGAAATGGCCGAAACTGACCAAGGAAGTCTGGGCAGGTGTCGGACGTCTCTCGGCTCGCAGAGGCGTGTCAGAGGGAACTGGACGGCTTTCGATTTATCGACAACCTGTACCGACGGTGTTGTTAAGACCTCGTGGAAATGGCTCGCGCAGTACGATCCATATTACGGAGGGAGCGGGCAGACAAGATGACCGCTTGCTCGCCGGCCAAGATCTGCGAGAGAGGAAGGGTGTTCCATCGGAGGGTGGTGGGTCGGGCGGCGGGGGCCAAGCTGGAATAAGTTATCTGCAACTAGCAACCCTTGGGCTAAGTGGACGGTTCTCAAGCGGGAACATCTCACTCCATTGTCCTCCGCGCGGAGACGACGTTGGAATTCCGGTTAGAATGGCCGTCTGTCGGGCGAACATTGTTAGTGTCGATTGGATATCGTTCAATGGTAAAAACAAACTAACGAATCTCTCGTTGATCGTTATGGAAATATGCGCGTTAAAATATTCGAGAATATCCCCTTCTTTTCGAGGATTGAATATGGTGTAGAAAAATCTCACTCGAAACACTAGAGACTAATAACTTGAGACTAATAACTTGACTCGAAATAAGCCTCGTCGATCTGGTTCATAGCCTCGAATATACGTGGAATATGTTTCTGAAAGAAAAAGAAAAAAATTGAGAGATTAAAAATACGAAGACGAGGACGATCGTACGATTAAAAATGTAAGACATCGTGTTAATCGTTCGGCTCGGTGATTAGTGAACGTGAAACAAGCAGCCTTGTGTTTCAGTGCAACGAGCAAAGGGTTCTCCGGTTGGGAACCTATTTTCCTAAGAGGGTGGAATAAAGGAGGGTGGAAGGAGAGGCCGAGGAGGGAGTCGTTGTGTCCAGTGTCTCGGCGTGCGGCCGCTGGGGTGGTTGTGGCCAGTCACGAGGGCGTATGGGATGGGGTTAGGTCCCTCTTGTACACGAGGCGAGGTTCGGACTTGAGAGATCAATAAACGACCCTCCAACCTGGACACTCGGCCCATCCCTCATTCTACTACCGGCCAGCTACCTTCTCCGCTATCTACTTCGACCCACCTAATGTCCGTTGCAATTGCCTTTTTTCTACACACTCCCAAGAATCCTCCCCGTGTCCACGAAACACGAAACCGCCCCCTTTCCACTCGAAAACCTCTTATGAATTTGCAAATTTCTACTCCATCCATCTCGAATTTTCTTCTGTTTCACCCCGTACGGAGAGATACCGATCTGGATACTAATCCAGATCTTTTATTTACTCTTTTTTTATGCTGATACAGACGAAATGAAAACTTTAGAAGAATGAAAGGAAAATTTATCACAACTTTCTCAAAAAAAAAGTAATAATAATAATAATAATTTACACATCTCTACGAATGAAGAAATATATTCAGAAGAAGAACACAATATAAAATTAATCAAGGAATATATAGAAAGAAAAAGAAATTTATTATTGTTTGTGATTCTCGAATTTCCTTTCTAAAAGAACTTTTTGCAAACTGGTAACGAACAGAATTTAGTTTTTTTTTTAAAAGTCATTAATCGAGGGAAATTTCCAATTTATCGAAGGCTGCTTTATAGTCAGCCGTAAGAGCAAGTTCACAGAATCGATGGACGACTATCCAACGCGGAAACATGGTAACGGACGAGATCCGTGTTTCAAGGAGATCACCGCGTTAGATACACGATATTCACGCGCGTCGCAATTTCAAGAGAGATCCAGAAGCATCAGGGATGAAACTGAGAAGAGCGAGGAGGACAGACAACGCCGTTGTATCTTTTCTTCGGCGGAGGGTTGAAGGATCGCGTCGTCGTACTTTGTTTCGTATTAATTTGCATAAGGGTGGCTAATGTAAGCGGAGAATTGCTGTAGGGTGTATGCCGCCGACCGCCGGGGGCGATGGCATAATGCACGACGATCGCGACTTCTTCTTAACCGTCGTGCGCGACTAAAAACCGCATAATTGGGCAAATTAATTTCCTGCCAAGACGCGGCGGCAACGTTTAAAATAAAGTTATCGAGCCGAAGGTGGCCCTTGGTCAACCGAATACATCTTATCTCGTCGCGTTTTAAAACCTGAAATCGCCGGAAGCTGAAAAACGCTTCGCCTTCGGGCGTCGAATTTTTCTCTGATGAATGTATTGAATTATTACTCGCATTTCTTGTGAAAGGTGAACGTGCAAAAATTAATGGATATCTTGACGATAATGAAAGCTTTCGTGCTTCTTATTCGTTCGAAAATAAAAATGGACACCGCGAAGATGATTTACGTGTATAATAAACATTATAGGAAGATAACTGTTATATTATTATACTGATTGATTGGGCACAATTATTAGTTATTCAAATATTAAATTTCGTGTTATTTATCGGGAAGAAAAAGATTTTGATGTTTTAGACTTGTCTTGTTACCAGAATAGAAAGAATATTTTTAATACGAACAATTTTATTTCATGGTAAAATTTATCCTGTTTTATTTTATATTAGAGGTTAAATATATTCCTCGCTTTTTTAAAAAAAAAGAAAAATGTCACTTTCCTCCCTTCTCACAATCTAATCAAACTAAATTTCAAAGAAGCGTAATAAAATTGTTACGAAAGAATTTTCTTAAATGGTAGCTTTCGCGATTGATCGACCTTGAACCATTTCCACCACCGTTGCTCGATTAAACGAAACCGTTGGTTCCGTGCCTTTGCGCAACTTTCAACGTACGGAATCGCGGAGTATCACGGAATCACGGTGATGGTTCGTTCCCCCAGCAATCGACTCGTACGCCCACACTTTTCCCCTGGTTTTATTCTCTAACCCAGTTTCGCGGTCGAAGAGAAAGAGATAGAGAGAGAAAGAGAGAGAGAGAGAGTCTGGAGGCCCGTGGAAGGGGAGGGTGGAAAAGGGAAAAAGAAGAGGAGGCACCCGGCAGCCACGGCGGTAACTGAGAGGTTCAGACTTTTACGGTAATGCGGCGTCGATTCGAGTGGGGTTTTCTGGCCTGGCAGCAACTAGTGGCTGAAAAAAAACCACCCCTCGACGAGTTCCTTCGAAATCTTCGCGTTCGTTTTTATCGGTTTACGATTACGCGTTGACAACGGCTATCCGAAACTCTCTTTTCCCCCCCTCCCCCCTTCACCCGTCCTCTTTTAACTCAGAGAAAATCCTCCAAGTTATTCGAACACGCCGTTCCTCTACTGTTACCGTTTCCGTGAATGGGGCGTGAAACGGAGAATTGAAAAAATTCGCGGCAAATGGAAATTAAGCGGTCAAGGTTTTTCCTAATTAATACATCCCGGATTCCGTTCCGTAAAAAGAAGAAAATCAATATTTTCGATTATTGTTATTTCGGTTATAGAAACTCTCTTTAATCCTCTATTCGCTCTAATAAAATATATTATCGGAAAATGTAAATATATAACGAAATATATATAACGATGTTTAGACGATTCGAAGTATAATCAAGAGGATGTTGTTAAAATTTTCACAATGTTGGATAAAAACATCTAAGCATAAAGACAACAAGTAAAGAACACGGGAGGTTCGGGAACGAGAGCGCAAACCGTGGCGCAAGAACAGCAAACAAACTGCCACGCGCCATCCACCCCGTGCCAAGGGTCCATTAATCTAAATTCTATCAGCGTCGTCGTCAGATCCTCCTTCACGGTCGTTCACCTTCACGCTGCACGCGTTCAACCGTGACAAGCCTCTTTTTTTTCCGTGTCCCTGCACGGAGTTCCTCGTTACGCCCTCGAAACCCACGCGTCTATATGTATGCAACGCGGTCGTTCATGGATGTGTGTATCCCACATCCATAAAACGCGTATACGTGTGTGTGTGTGTATGTATGTATCCAGGTCGAAGAGGCCAAAACGTCGAAGAGAGGAAAGAGCAAAGTGGACGGTTGGAAACGAGTTTGGGACT
>NW_006263737.1:6462-11590 GCF_000469605.1 Apis dorsata | reverse complement strand
CTTTCTCTCCCTCCCTCCCTCCCTCTCTCTCTCTCTCTCTCTTTCAGTGTAGCATCGGGATCGAGAGGGGTTTGCGGATGCCGCGAGCAACTGGTGGTGGAAAAACACCCTCGTTCGCTCGCTCGCTCGCCACCCCCTTAGCACCCTGCACAGCATCGCGCGCGCCTCTCTCTCTCTTCCGCTTCCTTTTCTCCTCATCCTCCGCCGATCCCCCCGCGTATCGTTCCTCCTACGATACGGCGGCAACCACCCGGCTCAAAGCGATCCTTCGACTTTTATGAACGCATAAACGCTCCGGGCCACGCGCCGTTTCTTTTTGTATCGTGAATCGTGTCGCGCACGACACCACCACGGACCCCTGTCGTCCGTGTGCTGGTTTTCCAACACGTCCCCCACACGTTCCACGCGTGTGACGCGAGAAAAATGGAAGAGAGGGGGTGAGAGGGTGAGAGGGAAAAGAAAGGTTAAACGTGGTTTCCATCCACGACTCGAAGGCTCGAGTTGAGGTGAGAAAATAGGGGAGAAAAAAAGAGACACTTTCACCGGAGAAACTGATTCGTCTTCCTCCGGGGTGTTCTTCCGTCGACGACGATTCAAACGTCGTTACCCATTTACCCCATGTTCACTTTATTGTTTCTCCCCGGTTTATTCTCCGGCTCCCGTTTCAGCTTTCTTCGGTTAACCGCATTCCGTATCCATTGTTCCTGCGAACACCTCTATATCTCATATCGTGGTTTCTCCACCCTTTCTCTCCCGTGCTGTTAGATCCGTTTGTGTCCGTTATTATTGCCCATTATTATCGGATGAAATTATTAGGGGAGTCTTTTGGAAAATTTTTGGAAAAATTCTTTTTGCGAAAACAATCCCCTCAGGATTTTTATTTTCGTGCGATTAATCGATCCAATTCGACGATTCATCGGTCGTTTATCGTTGCCCAGAGAAAGAGAGGAACGTTAGGGATCGTTGAAATTGTTAAATTATTTTCCAAGAGCTCCCCTATTCTGGATAGTTTGTTTGGAATTGGATATTTTTTCGAACGTGGATCTAACTTAGGAGGGTCCGATTATATTCTCGATCGAAGGGTTGGGGACTAAGCTATCATTAAGACTCGAATAATTCAGCGCAGTCCG
Source organism: Apis dorsata (assembly GCF_000469605.1). Lineage (NCBI taxonomy): Eukaryota > Metazoa > Arthropoda > Insecta > Hymenoptera > Apidae > Apis > Apis dorsata. Next base: position 10,460 of record NW_006263737.1, on the reverse strand, counting down.
GGAATAATCTCGATTTGCATCTCGTTGTTTGCTCGGAGCAGGCCGGTCCAAGCAAGAATAAACATCCTGGACGGTGGCATGTTCTCGTGTCCATGCTGGCCTCTCAAAATTCGACCGGAAATAGTTCCTCCCCATAGTCGATCTCTCAAGTTATTCGAAGAAATAATAGTTGGTAATTAAATCAACAATTGTAGCCGGGGATTAAATTTGTAACTGCCCGCATCAATTAGCTTCATCGGTTCGACCAATTATTTCGAATTCTATGTATTCTCATTTTCAAACTTTTATTCCGTAATGCTATTCCAAGTTGAAATTGACGAGAAATATTATCAAATTCATACAAATATCTTAATTCGAACGTTTAATTTATACATCACCTCTTTGCAATTGTAGATCTTAGCTTCGTTAAACGAAGCTAAACGATATTAAATTTTCGATTTCAGCTGTAAATAGATAACGAGGTATTTAAAGTTGACGTTACTACAACTTCTGAAACGATTTGGACATCCGTTCAAAATCAGGCGCAGAATAATTACCTCCTTTTCGACCAAGGAGGTAATTTTCTCTCGACAAAAATAAAAGTTGCAATCGATATCTGCAATTCTCGTGAAAATTACGATCTATGAAAAAGATCGACTCAACGTTTCATATAATTAACAATAAATTCTAAACACATCGCAATTAATGCACGATTAACTCGTAACGTTTCACATTTCTCCTCTTCTACCTTCCACTCCTGTCGATAGATGTCAGTCTTATCTCTCCACTTTCCTTCCATAAAAATAACTTCACGCAATCGATCGAAGGAACCAATTGTTCCAAAAATTTCGATCGAAACCGGGATCACGATTAATTGGCGTGAAATCAACAGCGAAATTGCCTTATCGATTTATCCGGCCGTATCCCGCGCGAAACCTTAAAAGTAACCGGCCCCGTCTAATTTGCCTGTCCATTCGAAATTGCCTTCTTCGTGGAGCGTCTCGGGCCGGGTCCCTTCTGGACGATGGTCAATCGGTCGAGTCGGCAGAGTCGAGTCGCTTCTTGCAGACTCTCTCCCCGAGTTTCCAGACTGTGGGGCCGGTTACAGAGCTGGCCGGGCAAATACAGGCTATGCATAACAATCGATCTTCCAGGAAACTATGGGGGTGGATGGTGAGCGGGCGGATAAAGCAGGGTGGTTGTACGTCGTGGCGGGGCGGGGCGGGCAGGAGGGCAGACCGGCACAAGATGAGGGAAGTCTGAGATAGCCAGTGGCCAACACCCCATCTGCTGCCCCTTTCGAAACCAGGTTATCTGTTCAACCCCCGTTAGAGTCGAATGAGAATCGGCCAGCAGCCGGCAACTAAGTTGCGCATCCCTCCGTGTGATCGGGACAATTGTTAATGCTCGAAAGACTTGCGGAATTATATGCTCGCGTCCATCGTATTTCCTCCGCTCCTTGGCGAAGAGATCGAAGAGAGTTTCGATCGTGTCCGTCGATGGGTAATAAGATGTGCAATTTTTAAAAAAGTTAAGTTTAATTAAAAGTTTGCTAGTTTCGGGGGAAATATTGTCTCTTCATCGTTTCGAATCCGTTCGAGCACAATTCCAGTAATTGAATTCCAGACTTGATAGTGATCGTTCGATGATACTTATTTGCTCTCGATACTTTTCAAATATTGTTTACACACAAAAATCTTTCGATTCGAGAAGTTTGGAATTTTCAAGAAAGATGGACAAAGTGTTCAAGTGTTGGATAATTTAAAGGCAATGAATATCCATTAAAAGAAATTCAACATCGACTATTAACGCGAAACGATGGAAATCGATTTCGTGAAGATTGAAATTAAGAAAAAAGGATGACAGAGGGGAAAGGAATAATTATTAATGGAGGATACGAACGTGCCGAGGACGCGATTCGAATTAAAATACAAAATTCGTTTGGACGGGCATTTGTTTTATTAATCGGGTAACGAAAACAGCGAACAGCGCGAGCCTGCGTATTCCTGAAATAAAAGTATCCATTATAAAATGAATAAAAATTTTTATGGAAATCGATGCCGGTGTTCAACATAATACGAATAGGTAAACACGCGAATACACGCGATCCGTGCGTAATGCATTAAATTATGTCTTCTTCGACGCTCGACCGTGGAAAAAAGTGGTATTATATTCGAGGAGGAAATTTATAATATTTATATTCGCCCGTTTCGCCGCTACCACGGGACGGGAATAAAAAAGTTCATTTTGCAAAATGCATGTACGCTTACACGTTTTAATTATCCGGCCATTTTTCCCCCTCCCCCTCTCTATGGTCAACCCGCGATATCAGCCTTTTGTTAATTTTCGTTTGTTGTTGTCGGTTACCTAAAATTAATATATTTACGATTTCAAAAGATTCGACCATTCTTCCACCACTTTGTACACGCAACGTATACATTCACTGATGCACTTGCAAAATTTGTTATTATTACGTAAATCGTGTCTCATAATTACTATTGAAAACCATAAAATGATAATTTCGAACAACAAATGCATGATAAGTATAGCATTTTAAATGTTTCTTTCGCCATTTTTTTTTTTCGTTACAAACAGGTACAGGTTACGATCGATATAGATAATGGACTAGCTAGTATCCGAAACAAATTTTTTCCGAAGCACGATCGAACGGGAGGGAACAATTTCGATCGATACTCGACGAAATTTTTTTCCTCTCTAAAATTCGCAATAAATAATTCGGTATCGGCGTCGAACGCCCCCGAAGAAAGAGAACGCTCATAGGGAAAGCGGGGTTCCGCGGAGCACGTCCGAGACTGGAGACGAGTGAAACCATCGGTCAACCAGCATTACGGCATTTGCATGTTATTTACTCGCGAGCCACCGAGTACATTTGTTTGGATTATCCCTGAAATAAACCAGTGCCCGTTCCCTCGCGCTACCCCTTCCTTCGATGCCACGGCATCGTCGAGTAGAGACCCCCAGGAAAGCAGACAAATGGCCCTAGTTTGTCCACTTTATGTCCGTTTACATCATTCGGGAAACGTCACTATCGCGTCTTTGCAGGTTACGTGTCCTTCTACGTCCACCTAACTCCAAGAAATCGAGAAGTTTCGTCGATTTCAAACGAATCTCAAAGAATCTCGCTTGGATATAAATTGTTCCTAATTTTCAAGACAGATCAGAGATATTTAACAAATATCTTGGAAATTTCTTAAATTTTCTTAACTCGAATAGAGCATATTTACATATCTCTTTCTCTTCGAATAGAGATCAGAGACTCGGAAGACTTGACTGTTCGTTCATTCTTCGTTCGAGCAAAACAGTGTTCCATTGTGCCTGTAACATTTTAACTTACCAAATATCCTTCGAAAATCTGTTGCAATGTTTCGATCGTTCAAACTTCTATCATCATTCCCCACAATCACGTTCTTCTGATCGCACAACGGACGATTTACAGTCCGACCTCGAGAATCACCAACGATTAGATCATCCCGCAAAAATTCTACATAAAACGTCTTTACAACCGATCGACGCAATCTTGCATCAACGATCGCAACGCGAAAAGAAAACTCTGCTCTCGTAAACGAGCGTAACAGGAACGAGAAAGAAAGAAAGAAAGAAAGGAAGAAAGAAAGAATCGATCCTCCATCCGGACAAACAGCCATCCGAGCTAATTACTCGAGCACACACCGTATCTGGAATTTAGCCCGCGTTTCGTTCGGGATGATTAACAATAATACAAAGCAATAATGTTTCAATAAAAAGTGCAGGCAGAAATTGGAAACGTAACAAACGTGGGTAGGTGGACGAGGAGAAGGGGGGATGGCGGACGAAAGGAAGGCGGCGAGGGGGAGAGGGACACGCGGAGGGGGGTTGAAGCGGCACGAGCAAATTTAAAAGCGCAATTACACGAAGATAAACGCTTTGGCAAATATCCATTTTTTTTCGCGAGACCGGAACGCGTCCGCCTTCGTTATAGAATCTCCGCTCTCCGTGCATGGACGAATGGAGCCATCCAG
>NW_006263737.1:5728-6278 GCF_000469605.1 Apis dorsata | reverse complement strand
CTCTCTCTCTCTCTCTCTCTCCCTCGTTCTCTCTCCACGCGTCTCTATGGATCTCCGCGCTGGCTACACGCTGCCAGAGATCCGAATACGTGAGTTATTCCCCGACGAATCCCGCTAAACCTATACGATAAACCGCCAACGGCGACTTTTTCGAATTCCCATCGAGTCGCCGGATGCTCTCGGATACCAGGCGACGTTCCCTCGGCTCTCTTAATCGGTATACATTGGAATGCATCCGACGACCGTGTAGCGCTACGCCGCGGCTACACTCTTAGCCGGCTAAGTAATCGTTGCACAATGACGAATCGCATAAATGCGAAGGATCTCGGATGCGACTCGTTCCATCCTTGAGACGCGTGTACGTATCTCGTACACGTACACGTTTGGGGGAACGTTCGGTTGCCGAGGATAATTTCACGGAGTGGGAACCTTTAACCTGTGCACGCCTGCGTTCTTCCACGGTTCTTCTTTCGCGTGGTAAACGCGAAGACGAGAGGATTCAGGAAGAGGTTGGAGAGGAGCAATAAACGGTTGTCGGGGACGCGTCCAA
>NW_006263737.1:0-5567 GCF_000469605.1 Apis dorsata | reverse complement strand
TTTTTTTTTTTTTTTTTTTTTTGCTTTCGACGACTCGAGGATTTCTACGAGAATTAGAATTAGAAATGGAATTACTCGACGCTCGAAGTTTCGCGTCCGCGCGCGGGGAGGTTGACGGGTCGTGGAAATTCTTTCCATTTTCGAAGTAGGGGGCGGACGACGAATAGTTGCGACTGGAGGAATATCGAATTCGAAGATTCGTAGATACTGTTAAATATCTGTCTGGAGATTTTTATCGAGATTGTGTAAGGTTAGATTCTATCGAAAATTTCCGGACTCCGGCAATTTCGCCCTCGGAATACTACCTGCCCCTCCCCCCCGAACGACGACACCATTCTTCCCGAGTCTCTTCAACGTCCCCCGTTCAAGATCCCTCCAAGACTCCGAGAGAGGGGAAAGTCAGTGCACAACTACAAAATACGTAGTGTATCGATCACCGGTGAAAAGCTGAACGCGCTCAAAACTTGGTGGAATTCCGTCAATTACGGCCCCCTCCCCCTCCGTCTTTTGGAATTCCCACCTAGAGGCCGCCGTATACGAAACGACCACGTTCCGTGACTCTCCTAATCGGTATTCATTGGAATTCGTTTCGATCCCAGATGCACGTTTACACACGGCCGTGTATACACGCGCGTGCATACAAATATACGTGTGTATACGTGTATAAATATACACAGGCACGGGTTTCCGCGTCTCTGGACGAGGCTGCCTCGTCGACTCGTCTTGGTCGTCTTCCCGTCCACGCGATATTCGCAAATTTATGGCAATTCCGTCAATTAAGTCGAGTGAAGCGAAGTCATAACATAAATATGTAAACGGCCACGACGAGCCTCTCTCGGAGTAGCCATATAAGCTGCGCTTGTCCATCAATGTCTCCGCGAAAGAGGTCCAACATGCTCGTAAATGCATACCCAACGAAATGCAACGGTCAGTGGCTATCATACATCCGTACGTGAGGATCCAAGCATCGCATAACTCGTACACTCGTTCCACGGGTGCACGGAGGCCGTGTACACGCCTCCCGCGTGCGTGTGCATCGTCGCGGTTTATCGTTCGAGGAAAATAAGAGGAGATATTCTTCTCGCATATTTTTCGCTCAATTTACCATCGGGCCATCTTTCTATGGTATTTCGATTTCGAAGGTTTTGTTTTTCTTTCTTTTTTTTTGTTCATGGGCTACTTCTTTTTTGGTATCTTTTATCCTCGTTTCGGTAATTATCTTTTGATCGAATTCGATTTGATTGTTGACCAATTACGAACGAGACGGTTAGAATTAATTAGAAGAATTAATAGAATAATAAAAATTCAATTGATGGTCTCTTCCTCAAGGGGGAAAAGTTATCTTTTATCTCGAATATTCATTCGTTCGGATTGTAAGTAGAAATTTAAAAATTCTATATTTCAAAAATATTTCGAAAATATATCCTTGTACGATGATAAAGATGTATGACTCAGTTTCACGGAAGAAAGAATCGAATTAGCAGACAAGTGGGAGTAAATTCGATTAATCGATCAGAATATATGAAGAAGGTTGCAAATCACGAGAAGGGGTCGAACGCGAAGGGTGGAGGATCGTTGGTTAAAATGCAGTAGTATCTTTTCAACCCCTTCTTTCTGGCAGAGTGCCCGATATAAACTTCCTAAACGATTTCTTAATTCGCCACCCCGAACCTCGAGAGGGTGTGTGTAACTCCCCGGTTCTCGAACGTTTTCGGCCATGTTTCCGCGTCCTACCTTTCCCGTCCCCGCTCGCAACCCCTTTTCGCGCACCCCTTACCCTCGTCTCTCTTAATTTCCACGAGACCCTCTCTCCGCGTTCACCCTCCTCCGCCTCCCCCACGGCTTTCCTCGGCGAATGTAATTAATGTTTAGCATCCGCGTTATTTGTTTAGTTTCATTTCATTATCTTCGAAGGCGTCGACTACGACGATTTTATGCAAATAGAGGCGAGAGACGAAGTTTCGCGTCCTCTCTTCCCTCTCTTCACCACCCCCTCCCCCTGTCCTTCCTCTTGGCTCCGACTTTCCTGAACACGTTTCTTATTGTTTCTGCACCTTCTTTATGCCCTCTCCTTTATTATCATCGTTCGTGTATTTTTTTCTTCTTCTTCCCTCTCTCCTTTCTCCTCGTCTTTTTTCTCCATCTTTTTCGCCGCCATCCCCCTTTCCGTGTTGCCGTTGCTATTATTATTACGATCGTGACGAAGATCCGCATTATCATTTTCCCAAGTCGCTTCGGTACTCGACGAATAAATATCATTCATAATTCATTCCACTTCTTTGGCGTTCATTAATCCTCTGATTAAATGTATCTCATTATTTAAGAAAGCCCGGCCCGTTTTATAAAAGCGGCAGAAGTTCCATTACCAGGCGCGGGTGAAATTCACGGCGAGCAGTTTCTTCCCTTCCTTTCTCCCTTTTTATCTCTCTCTTTCTCTCTCTCTCTCTCTCTCTCTCTCTCCCTTCCTCTCCTTCTTACTCTTATTGTTTTGAATTTAGCAACGAGAGAGTCCCTCCCCGGCTAATCGAAGCCCATCCAACGATGCCCCGCTCCTCTCTTTCGATCTCATTTTCGCTTGTTAATTAGAATTCACGGCTAAGGGATACGCGTAATTTCCGCCTGTGGACCCGGATGCTGGCTGAATAATTGTACGACAAGCGTTTCGACGTGTTGCCAACACTTTGAAAATCGTGGGTTCTTTCTTCTTCTTCTTCTTCTTCTTCTTCTTTTTTTTCGTTAAAGTAAAAGAAAAGAGCGTTATTCATTAAACGAAGTGCATCTTGTCGTCCTCGTTGATTTTTCATTCGAGAAGAATGAAATGTATAGCGCGTAACACAATGACGCGCGATAATACGAGGAATTCGTCGAGGAGGTTAGATTGGAAATGATTCGGTATGGTTAGAGAAAGTATAGTGACGCGCTCTGAAATAGACGATAGATATAATAGTTACCTTTGATCTATACTTTGATGGAGGAAAGTTGAATTAAATTATGTATGGTGCACGATGCTTCGAGGCAGTGTGATTGAAGTGGTATTAATAAGAGAAACGATACGATGGTAACTTGATATCGTCCGAGAGAAAGATATGGCTATTCAATTTTTAAAAGTTCGAGTTTCTATAATTGCAAGCAAGCAAAAATCGGCTCGATTAATCACAGAAAGAGCGATCGGTCAATGTTTAATATCCAATGAAAAGAAAAAAAAAGTAATAATAATAATAATTTACGAGCATTCAGCATTCCGAACGTTCGTTTCGAAGAAAAAAAAAAGAAAATCCATCGAATATTTAAACACCTTAGCTACGTCACAATCATTTTCATTAATTCACGAATATTTAAATAATTAAATTCTCTTAATCGCAGGAAAATAATTCACGAATATTCCTCCCTCCTCGATTTCTTTTTATGTCATAACGAATCGAATATCACCGAGGAAAACTTACTTACTCTCTAATAATTCTTATTATTCCCAATTTTTCTTACGATATTATACATCCATCCATCCCATATAAAAATAAGCGAACGACAGTGGTGAAAAGGGGGCGAGAATTCGAAAGAGACACGGATGAACGACATGGAGGGGAGGGGAGGGGTGGTGGTGAGCATGTTGCGCGACTTATCCAGACGACGTATTTAAATTCAGCCGAACTTTGGAGTCGTAAGTTCGGGCCGGGCCGAGCTGAATTGAAAAGCTAATTCTCGGCGTACAATCGACTCGTCTCGGCGTAGGGCAAACTTTGTGAATGTGTCTCATTAACCGGCTGCGAGGAGCGTGCGCACGCGTAAATTCGCGCGAGCCCCGAGACGCGTGTGCGTGTTAAAGCGTTTCACTCGGTGTAACCACCGCGTAATCTCCTCCACGGTCACATATTCCCACCGCATATTTCAATTCGCAAACGTCACACAAACCTCGCCCCTCCGAGTGGAAACCGAAGTGGTTTTATTCGTATCGCTTATCGAATAATGTCGTCCCTTTCTTTTTCTTCTTTTTCTTTTTTTTTTTTTTTTTCGTTTCTTTTTAGTATATATTTCTTTTTCTATTCGAATAATAATAGTAATAATTTATTGGAAATTGAAGACGTTTAGAAATGAGAAAAAAGGAAGAATTCAAGAACTTCTCAGATATTAAAGATATCTTGACACGATCTTGAAAAAGATCAAACGCTGTTTGATTTCGCTTTTAATTTTAAAAAGAATTTTCCACGCTATCGAAGTGTTAAGTAAAAACGATACTGCCAAAAATTCGAGATCTTCATTGTTTCCATTCCGAGAGAGCGCAGAAACGGTGTGCATTATTCCGTCGAATCGAGCGTGACTCAGTTCCCCAACTATTTTCCCTACTTTCCCAATTAACGTACCGCGAGATGGGGAGGTGGCGCGATAAAATGGCACAGTTCTCTCGTCGACCACGGGCCACCCCTGAACTCGGTTGCACGCGGTCGCATTCCTGTGTTTTAAAACCTCGGCAAGGGCGCGGGGGAAAACAAAAGGCAAGTTGCAGCGACGCGCAACTTGCCCCCGTACGTGGTGGCGGAAACGAGAGAGAGAGAAAGAGAGAGAAAACGGGTGTAAAAAATGAAGAAAAATAAAAAAATAAAAAAGAAACGAGAGGGAGAAAAAAAGAAAAAGAACGAGCGGAAAAGAGACAAGAAAAAGAACAGTTGGAGGGGGAGGGGGAGGAAAAAAAGGTGGAAAAAAGATGTACGTGGGTGGGGCGGGATGAAAAAAAGGAGGAGGGGATTCGCTGAACCCGGAGCTCCGACGAGCTAACGCTTTTATTATCCGTCGCTTTAATTTAAGCGGCTCTAGTCGCTCCGTCACGGTTCCGGGTGTGAATTAAGCGCGGAATAAGCGAGCAGCCGCGTATCCACTTTCGGCGCCCACGGCGATGCGCGGAATAATTAAATGTGTGTTTTGATAAACGCAAACGAAACCGTCGCCGTGGTGGCCACCCCGGCAGCCACCCTTGCCACCAGAGACGCAAGAAACACGCAATTCTCCGCCCGTTTCCGAACCACCTAGCGGAAATTTCACGGGCCACCGAAGGACACCCGTTCCTATCTTTTCCTTCTCACTCTTCCCCACCTCACATCACAGAGTGATCTTTATGCAAATATTTTTCCTCCGTTTTATCGTGGACCGATTTTCCACTCTTGGCCGTGGAAATGATCGATGTTTAACGCGCAGTTAGTTTCCTCGAACGGTTCGATAGGGTAAGAGCGGTTTATCTAAGTTATTTGCTCGATTTGGGAGTGATGGATTGATTTTTGATAGTTGATAGATTTATAATTAATGATTTGTAAATAACTGTAATATTTTTTATTACCGATTGATTTGTAGTTTTCTTATATAAAAATTGTGTAAAATCTATAGAAATATATAATTGTGTAAAATCTATAGGAATATATAATTGTGTAAAATCTATAAAATTAAAAATATTATTATATATATATTAAATAATATATATATAAAAATCAAAAATTAAAAAATTAAAAATTTATATATTTATATAAAATATATTATATATTTATATTTATATAATATATACTTATATTAAATATATAAGA
>NW_006263736.1:0-639 GCF_000469605.1 Apis dorsata | reverse complement strand
TAATATTCGTTCTTTCTATTTATAAATTAAAATTTATTAGTTTATATCACAATATAATATATCTTTACATTTCGATACCTTATTTATCGAACGATTACTATACTCGAATAATCTATTACATCGTACAGCGATAAAATTTATTCGGAGAGCAAAAACGCGCAGATCCGACTCGTTCCGCGTTCGGAAACAGACTCTGTCTAGTCGAAACGTATACAATAACAATCGAAATATACTGTCTTCGTTCGCGATCGGAGACCGACTAAATTTAATCGAAAACATGTATACAAAAATAATCGAAAGTATACATATATTTCCTTTCGCGTTCGGAGACCGACTATAAATAATCGTATATATAAAATAGCATAGGACGCAATATTATGACGCGATATATGTTTCCTAAAATATTCGTAACAATACTAATAATTAACTTATTAATTTTTATTGAGGATAGAAAAAATAGTTAATAGTTAAGGTTATTACTAAGGTTACTAATTATGATTATTACTATTATAATACATTCGTCCGTTTATATTGTTATTATACAATTTTTTATTATTACCATAACTAAATTAATAAATTACAACCATTAATATTATTCCTACCACGACTATTTTATATTATCAGTACATTATTATTATT
>NW_006263735.1:229749-233649 GCF_000469605.1 Apis dorsata | reverse complement strand
TCGATGTTTTAACAGGAGAACATAATTTAAAAGGAGTTTTTTCACATTTATCGTATACTTACCCTTCTCCTGCGTACTTTTTTACCATTCCTCTTATCGTAGCTATTTTTTTAGAGGTTTAAAGCATTGTTTTTTCCAGTTTATGTATAAATTTAGATTTATATTACTTGTACACTTATTTCCTGCCATTTTTTATGCGTTTTTTAACATTTTTTTTTTTTAAATGTACTTTGAACGCTTTGAACGCGAATATTTTTATTATTCTGAATGTCTTGATTGTTTTTAATGACCGATTGCATAATATAATGCACCCGGTGTCTTAGAAATATTATCTGGTATATCTCGCTTATTTCTGAAAATATTAAAAAATATTATAAAATAAAAGTTAATTAGTTTCGAGATGGGTATTTCTTGTTGTTTATTTTTTTATATTAGAGTAGTAAAGATTTATAAAAATGAATTTATAAAATGAATGCTGTATGTCAATTTTTATTTCCTTTTACATGTTTAAATTTATATCTTTTTTTTCGCTGACCATGAATCATAATGATTTTTTTAATTTTTTTAAAGTTTCGCAATTCTTTATATTCTCATTCAAAATATTCTTCCTAATATAACTTAGAAGGCTTCGCACTTTTTCCTTCAATCCGGCATGTCTTTGAAGTTCACTGTCTAAATCCTATGAGGTCGAGCTGCCTTAAAAAGACAAGTTTCCTCCCTTTGACGTTGGATTTCACGCAAGGCTAAGTTATGCGAAGATGCTCCTTGTTTAAGCGCAAATTGGGTTTGCCTGACGCGAAGTAAGAACCCTCGCGGGGTACAAAGGTCCTCGTCCTTGAAATTAATTCGCAAAAGAGACAAAGGACTTATTCGATGATCGTGGAGCGTCGTTCAGGCTTCACGGTTGACGAACTGTCGACACGCGCCAGGCAAATATTAATCGACTGGAAGTGGCAGTAATTGGATAAATAGTTGTCAGAATCCATATCCTTCCACCTTCTAAAATAAATTTCTTGCAAAAGACACACAAATAAAAATCCTTGATTGTTAATGAAAATTAAATAATTTTTTTATATGTTATAGAAAATGTCTTAACAAAGTTTTATTTTCGAAAGAATTGATTTCTAAAAATTTTTCAATTATACATATAATGAATTATTTATTCTTTGAATGAATTTAATTTAAATAATTTTCTCAAAAATGATAATGTGTTGGTATTAAAAAATTTCAATATATTATAAATTTATATATCATGGAGATTAAGTTAATTACAAATTATAATATATATAAAATTAATTATAAAAATTATATTATAAAAATAATTAATCCACTTTTAATGATCAATCGATTAGATTCATCGATCTATTCAGAAGTCATAGTTTCTTTTGATTCACCAGGATCGTGCAATTTATTTTATTATATTCGACACGCGTCGCGTTTGATCGATTTTAAGTTAATCGCTCGGGGTTATATAGCAGAATTCCTAGCATGCTGGACGCCGACGCACCTATTGATTTTACGGGAGAGGGAAGACGAGAGTGAGGAATAAGAGAGACAAGGGGGTTGAAGGTGGTCCGACAGTCTTCTCTGACCGATGCAGCTTCATTTCCTCGAAGCTTTCATTTAAAAACATCTTTTTTGCATTTTATCTCGAACAATCATCGAATAAACGGCATTATATAACTTGATTCAAATTATTTAAGACACGTTTTTTTTCGATTTTATTTGCTATTATTAGAATTCATTGATTAATTATGTAGATGACACAAGATGAGACTGTGGATTTATCGTTTATGGAAAATTTAAATATAGAAAAATAGGTGAAAGAATAGAAGATATTCGAAACAAATTATATATTATGATATTTAAAGAATGAAATTCCATTTCATCTGTTCATAAAAATTTCAATTTGCATAAATAATTCTTGAAGTTTAATAATAATGCAAGGAATCTAGCTAATTTATAATTACGATAAAATAAAAAATATGAATGATTCTGAGAATTTATATTAAAAGAATGAAAATATTAATATTCACAAAGTAAAATGACTTATTAAACGGATTACGAAAAATATTTGAAAAAAATTGAATCAAATTCTAAAAGTGACGTAACATTTAATCTCAAACATTCAAATGGTTCAATCGAATTTCTTTTTGGTGATATCGTGAAATGCAGTATTAACTTCATATATTTCGTTTTCGAGATAAATTTCCGTTTGGACGAGGTTAAGAAAGGGAAAAACAAAAAGATCGAAGGGATGAAACGTTGTTTGTGGATATCTCGAATGAAGTGGTCGTCCCGAATACTTGGGTAATCCTTCGATATACGTGAGAAGAAAATCAGATTTCTTAAACGTCAGCCAACCCAGCGAATTCTGAAGTTCAAGCTGGCCAGGGTGAAAAATTCACAGGGATTTTTTTTCTACACTCCTCTGCAAATCCCTCCATCGTGAAATATGAACCAGTAATATCACTTCTTCTCGACGATAATAAATTTATATTTTTAACAAATTCATGAAGTATTCATTTTGTTATATCTATAAACGAAGTCTTCATTATATAATTATATAATTGTAACGAAATATTTATGCAAATAATTGTGATAGATGTGATAGAGTTTCTATGTTGTTATTATATTTTATTTCAACAATGATAAATTCTTTATTTCAATCGTAGATCAAAGAATGAAAATTTTAACAAACACAAATAATCTAGATTATCCGCAACGAAGTTATAAAGGTTTATTTCCATGTATCTACAAAATTAAAATATGAAGAGTATAGGTCTGTGGCTGAATTATGCGATAATAGCGCCAATCAAACAAAATTTCAGCATAATGTAAGCGAATGAATTGTAATCACGATCTGCGGGTATACTACTTTTCATTATACGTGGAATTATAATTATTTGTTTGGCATTTGTCAAACAAAAGCGTGAGATAATGGTAAATATTCGTTGGTCGAGTGTTTGTTTTCAATTAAATCGTACCCATATCGACGACAAAGCTGCGAAACACGATGGCGTAATTATGCCCGTGCTTCGTTTAAATTTCGCCACGATAATCGATGGTCATTAAATGACGGGCCGAAGAGGAACACGTCGCTGACTTTGCTTTTAATCCAACTTAACGGCTGAACAATTCGTTCTGCTTTACTCGTCGATTCAACGCGCATCCAATTCTTTTTATTTTTTTTTTTTCTGTCAATTGAAGCGCACCTTTCGAATTTCCTGAAAATCAACTATATCCGTTATCTTATGTTCTACTAAAATTTTGTTTTTTAAAATTTGACTCTAAATTTCAATTTTTTAATTTCTTGAAGAAATTTAAACAAATATTATTAGCAAAATATTGTATAATTTAGTATAGTAAAAATTTACTAATATTAAAGTTAATAAATAAATATATCATGCAAGATATCTAAATAATATCTAAATAATATTTCGAATTCGAAGAGGAAATCAATGATATATAAATAAATAAGGAAGAATATAAGGAAGAAATGAAAGAAATAAAAATAAATTAAATATGAATATATATTTATTTATATTATAATACAGTACATACATAGATATACATATTAATTAAAAAATATATAACTTCATTGTTTCCAAAAGTTTTCCCCGAGAAAAAGTTCCATTAACTTCCGATCCATCTTTTTTCGACGGAGGAGCCATCCGACTTAGTAGTGCGGCGAAATTCCAAAGTTCAGGAAACGGGGAACGATTTGAGAACCGTCGCTTTAAAGCCCCACTTATCGAGCGCCTAGTTGGTATGATAATGTAATAAAATAAATGGAGGTTGCTGTTTCCGAGCGATATGGACTCTCGCTCTATCCCGTTTCCGCCGCAAATCTCGTTCTTCCTCTACTCCACGCCACCCTCCTCCGCCTTTCCTCGTCGC
>NW_006263735.1:226609-229507 GCF_000469605.1 Apis dorsata | reverse complement strand
CGTTCCCGTCGACTCGAGTCACTCGCTCTCCGCCTCACTTCGGCTCGCTCAGTTTCATTTCCTCCTCTCCTGGACCCTGGAGGGGTTGGCACGGGGGATCGAGAAGGTAGAAGGGAATGGAGCTCACCTCGAAAGCGAAATACAACAAGTCCCGCCGCCATTGCTGGGTCACCCTTCAACGGGAGTTTTGTCGTTGCGTGGGAGGGGGTTTGACAGCCCTGTGCGACGAGTCATCCCCTTTCGACCCCGACGTTCCGCTCGGTGGGGATGAGAGAGGGAGAGAGAGACGGCGAAGCCTCTGTTTCGTACACTATAACAGAAATTGAGAATGAGATGGATATATTATACGTAGATAAAGAAGAAGTGGGATAAAAACAGGTGAGGAGGAGATAGCTTGGGAATAGATGGAAAAGGAAAAGAGGGAGAAAGAGGAAGGTTGGTTCGTTGAACAGAGGATATCGTGGAGGAAAGGAGAAAAGAGATCGAGGGTATGAGGCGGAGAGTATATTTATAGGGAGGGAAGTTGAAGAAGGAAAAAGAAAGGGATGAAGAGTGATACACGTATATATATATATATAGAGGGTGAAGGTGGAAGAAGGAAGGGAGAGAGGTCGAAAACTCCGCCCCTGTATCCGCAAAAGCGAGTCAATACCATGACCAGCCATCCTTTCTCCTCTGAATGCTCTCACAGGCATAACCCTGCCGGTTTTCCAACCCCTTTCTCTCTTTGCGCTCTCGAACCGAGATATCGAAATTCGTTACGTGCCGTGAGGATACTCGACTTGAAAGTTGGCGGCGTCACGAAGCAAACGCGTGTTTTAGGAATCGATCCCCGGATATGGACCGAACGGAATTGAATTCTGAAACAATTTCAGAGTATCTGTGAGTACCATTTAGTATCGTTCTTTCTCCACCGTTCTCACGATAAAATTTCACTTCACATCATATATTTTTAGTCCAAATTTAACAGTGATTTTTTCCGCTTGGCTTATCAAATTTAAGAGTGATGTGAAATTATAATTATTTATTTTTCGATCGTAATTGGGACAAAAAAATTAAATCCTGAAAGAATCAAGGACTTACTTTAATCGGTTAATTTTCTTACCAATAACTCCAAATCCGCGCTCCATGTAATTAGAAAAACGCGAATGTTCACGCATATTTGAGAATCGTACAAAGGCGGCTATAATCGAATAAATATCGAGCAGTGATTTCTCAGATGAGGAAACGATTCGAGGAAACGATCGAAAAAGTATTAAGGGTAAGTCTCACCCCTCCTCCCTCCCTCCGTGCCAGGGCGTTTAACTCTCCGATTGCTTTGACAACTTAAGCAGGCCCTTAAACCTTGCTCGAGCCACGATGTAATTTATAAGCGGCTGTGGGGGTAATTCCGTTGGGGACCGTCAAACTGCCATGTGGCAAAACCCTCGAGGGAAAGTCAGGGATTATACGGTGATAAATAAATATGTACGTTTATGCAACAACCACCGTGACTCGGGGGTTAGCGTCAAATTTCGATTCGACCCTCTGTTAAATAAACAGAAATTAAAGTAGTTCGGGATGGTGGGATCTTTGATTTTCGTCGTGGGGCAACAGACCGCGTGTCTGTTGAGATTAGTGGAATTAGGAGTATTTTGTTGGCATTGTCTAGCTTTATTTTTTTGAAGTAGACAAATTAAATAAATATTATTGTAACGATAATGTTTTTGATTTATTTTATAAAGGAAAATTACAAAGATTTTTCATTCTATCTTGATAGAACACAGTAGTAATCGAAGTATTGAAATTTTTTTATAGATTTATTGAAAATACGAGATGTCGTAGAGTAACAAATAAATTTTTTTTTTTATTTCGTTAAAGAAATTTCTAGAATATTTTGTCAATAGGAGGGTCATTAATTCGACGTTTCGATGATTCTTACGCATGTGTACTTTTATTACAAGTGGTTACGTAATCGTTACAATATATGTCACGTGACTCAGTATCTAGATTTTTACAGCAAATAGTATCACAACACGAAATATACAAGAAAAGCACAGACAAGTGTATCTTTTTACAACTGTCCGAAAGTTCGTATCAGTTTACTCGTATATTCAAAATTCTTATCTTACATATTTCAGAAAGTATAATAAGAAAAGAAACCGATATATATATATGTAAAAAAAATATCGAATAAATTAAACGAAAATTTTTCATTTCAGTGTTTCTTTTTTAATCCGATGATTCGTATAAAATTGATTACTTAAAATCGAAGAATTAAAAAATGATTTGGTCAACACGTCGAATCTAATGTTCGATAAACATCTCTATGATAAATAAATATGTATATATATATATATAT
Source organism: Apis dorsata (assembly GCF_000469605.1). Taxonomy (NCBI): domain Eukaryota; kingdom Metazoa; phylum Arthropoda; class Insecta; order Hymenoptera; family Apidae; genus Apis; species Apis dorsata. The sequence continues at coordinate 227,166 of NW_006263735.1, read as the reverse complement.
TTATATCTTCATGTCGGAACTGAGTATCCTTCGTTTCACTTAGATACCGTTGAACCATTAAATTAAATACTGTTATTCGTCGATTCGTTCACCTTTCTCGAAGGATCTATCGTTACTCGACCTTGGATCTAGTAAGAAAAAAAAATCACTAGGTCGCAAATTCAATTCATATTTGGGGCTTCATCCTTAGGCCAAGGCTTTCTTGTAAACTATCACCTTCGATTGATCATTCTCGACTATTTGGTCGGTTGCTCGATTGCTTTTATTTATACTTTCTAGTCTTTTTTTTTTTTTTTAATAATCTGCCGTTAAAACTGTACTTCCAACGCCTACGCTGCACCTAAATATGTCAGTATATATATACTTTCGCGAGGAAAAGTCTTTCGTGCTTTTTTTTTTTATATCACACTTAAAGAGACGATATTACAAAGGAATTTCGATCAGGCATCTGCGGTAGATTCACTTTGCAGATTATCGAATTTTTATATTCAAAGGCATTCGTTCGAATGCGAAAAATGTGAAATATGTTACAGGATCGATCTTATATTATAAGTCGA
>NW_006263735.1:221054-226362 GCF_000469605.1 Apis dorsata | reverse complement strand
TTTTTTTTTTTTTTTTTAATTTTTATACATATCGCACAAGACTTTCTCCATTGGAGTGTTGCCGATTGTTCTGTGAAAATATATCAATTCCACCCTGGAGGCAGGCACTGTCCTCAGCAATGGAAGCAACAGCAGTAACCTGCCGAATCTTGCCGGGCTACCTGGTTGCTGCGCTCTGGCGTGTTGGCCCAACATCACTTGGGCTTGGTCCTGCAGATTTTCTATCTGACTCGAATCCTTTAAACCACGGGTCTCTGCAATTGCAATTTTCCAAGATACATTTATTTATAATTTCGTAAAATAACATAACACTGATAAAACTCTCCGATAATATTAAGAAAAAAATAATTATATTATTGCAATTAATCAGAGCACGAACCTGGTCGAAATAATACTATGGCTTTCATACAGGCGAATTCAGCAGGATCAACCATGACAGCCTTATATCTCTGCAAGGTATCGTGCAAATGCCTCACATCCGCTGCCACCTGACTCGGTTTACCCGTCGTGGTTTGCATATGGATTCCGGAATGGGGGTGAGGATGGGGTGATAATGTCAAAGCAGTCAATTCCGCGGAGTTGAATAGGGGCGATGATTCAAGTGGAAGGCACCACTGCACTGCGTTCAGAAGGAAAAGCTCTGACCAGGCCTCTTCTAGTAGTATCACCTATTATAGATAAAATGAATCAACAAATTTCTTAAATTTTTATTTTCTAGAAATGAATAATTTGAAGGATGGAAAAAAAGGAAGGATAATCTTTTCTCGTAGATTTTAAGATCTATCATTTTCTGAGAAATAATATAATATCTTTTCTATAATAATAATCTTTGAAAGAGGAGGAAAAGAGTTTGCTCTATACCTGATCCCTGAAAGGCAAACTCGCGAAAGACGGAAGATTCTTGGCCCACTTTACAGCCATGAAGAGCAATCTAGCACTGGTTTCGTAGACCGTTTCAGCACTTGCAGGCGAGTACAAGGAGGGGATCACAGGCGGAATTTGCGTGCAACCGCTCCTTTGGGGTGTCAATGGTTCCTCGTTCGTTACGTCTATACTATCCTCGGATGCATTTCCTGTTGCGAAAATATTCAAAATCATTATCGAAAAGAATTTAATTTCGACGCGAAACAAGTGTTAAAGAAAAGCAGATACTAGTGAATAATTCTAAATGTATATAATGAATTCTATATAAACGTTGAAAAACTCGTTTCATAAAAATTAATAAAGATTATTGATTAAATAAATGAATACCATCTTCGTTATCCTGTCGAGGTGGTGTCGGAGGGTTCGTCGAATTTGTCGTCGGGGCAACGGTGGGTAAAGGCAGTGGTGTCGTGTATCTCGCCATGGCCAAAGACACAGGTGGTCTAAAACATTATATTTTAAAGAATTGTATTTCGAATTTTCATTATTTTCTCTATGCTAATAATATTTAATAAATATTTTTTGTCAAAATAATTTTCATTCTTTCCTCCAGATTTATCTTTCACGAATTTATATATATATATATATATATATACTTTGTACGAATTTTAATCAATTTTAAAACGCGTAATGAAAATATATCGTTAATCTCGAATTCGAGTATAGAGCGATACTAAAATCGATATGTGAAGCAAAATTGATTATACGAACGATTCGCAGCAACTTTAATTTGTTCGCTCGCGAGTTTTGTTTGCATACTTTCAGCGTATGCCGCGAAGAAATTTCGTTTCGCCGAATTCGGGTAGGTAGGTGGGCGAATATAGATCGCCCTGTACAAGAAAAGCGAACGCGATTTGCATCTTGTGCGAACGAATTCGTTGTTGAAAAATTCGGAACCGATTTCACGTCCAGACGGTCGGAAAAATTGAGAGATTGCAGATGACGGTGTGTGATAAAATTGCGGTTAATGTAATTCAACAAAGCAGCAAGAACAAAGGTCAGTGCATTTATATCCATCCTTTTCTTTCTATAAATATTATCGTAAAAGGTGTTCTTCACGCGAATTCATTCAAACGTTCCTAATATTTCATCAAATTAATCGTTTAAATCGATCTAATCTCGATACCATATCCTTTTAATTAGAAACAACGAAAAAGTTATAATAATTTCTCTTCCTATACGAGAATATTTCAATAATCGATTAAAAAAAATAATTTTATCAATTCCATTGTCAATAAAATGAAAAATATCACTATGCATTATCTAACTTTGCATTATCACTGATGAATGAAAATCATCGAATGGAAGAAATTCAATCGCAAATAATTTTTTAATTCTTATTTATCCAAATATCGAAATCTGATCGCAAATCATAATTTTCCACGCAGAAAACAAAATCTCTGAACGAAAAGACCGCCGCCATCCTGTCACCTACCACGAAGACCGCCCCCGAGGGCAAGATCAATGCATCGACTTCCGTGTCATCATCCAAGATGGCGATTCCGAACAGCAGAAATTTCGCCAATTGTTACATGGAACTGTGCAAACAGCAACATCTGCGACCTCTGCCGGTCATCTGCGTGACACTTCCCCATAGTCTAGACTTCACCACCGACCGCGTAAAAATGGACGATTGGGGCCCCATATTAAATTCTCTGTCTCTCGATCGTAGCCTACGATCGATCAGCGTTCGCAGCAGGTATCAATGTCGCAAACCTTTGGAGGAGATCAATTCGGAAGACAAGGCCAGAACGATGGGCAAGGCACCTGTCGTCTTGTCTCGATATCTTCTGGAGTGGCTGTCCCATAGCGTAGCTCAATGCGTCAGAAATTCCCCGGTTCTTACCAATTTGGAGCTGGAAGGAATTCCATTTCCGCCAGATTGTTTGGCTGTTCTGTGCGTGGGTCTGTCCCACACGCACACCCTTCATTATTTGTCTCTTCAGCGTTGTTACATCGGTGATAGTTCTTGCGAGGTGTTGTGTCGTACGGTGGCCGATGTTCCGAGTGTCAGATCGTTGAACCTCAGTTACTGCGACTTGACTTGCAAGTGCGGCCCGGCTCTAGCGGCCGCCTTGTGCAGACAGAAACTGTTGCTCTATCACGACACTTGGAAACAGTCGCTCAGATATCAAGAACCGAATCTCGAGGCTATGCCCGGATTACGTCGTTTGACGTTGAACGATAATCCTCAACTCGGCGACGCGGCCATAATGGAGCTGATCGAGGCGGTGAGGGATAGTCTTTGGTTGAAGGCGTTGGATCTGCAACGGTGTGGATTGACCGACAAGATCGGCAAGGATCTTCTCGAATTGCTGGATCACAACACCACTCTGAGCATACTGGACGTGAGGCAGAACGTGAATCTGAACGAGGCGTTGGTGAACGAAGTGATCAAGAGGCTGGAGGAGAACAACGGCGACTCGAAGACCGAGTATAGGTGGTTGGGTTTGCCGCAGCATGATCGAAGAGTGGTATCGGCAGGGAGTGGGAACAGGAACGAGAACGAGGATCACAGGAAACCTCCGATCAGGCCGCGCAGCACCGAGTACAACAAGGGGCCGTATCAGACTGCAGCTAGGAGAATGTTTAATCAAAGTAACGCGAGGAAAACGAAGATGAGACCTCACGTTCCACCGTACAAGACTACTAGACAACAACAGGAGCAACAACACATGGTTCAAAACGGTCAGCCCAAGTCGAAAATCTCGCTTCATCTGGATCTACAGTCTCACATACAACCTGTGATGGGGGAGGGTCAAAATAACGTTCCATCCTATGTAGACAGTATTCAGGCTGACACGGACAGATCCTCGTCGAAGAATCTGGAGATCATAAAAATCGACGTTGGCGTGCAAGTGGAAGACGAACAAATGGAGAATTCCACTAAGATTCAAAAGATCCAGTACCAATTGAACGAGGCGAAGGCTGAACACGATCGGCTGATCGAAGAGGCTAGACGTAGCGGTATAATGTTAGCGGACGAGCGAGGAAGGCGCGAGGCCGCCGAGGAGCAGTTGAACGCGATGAAAAGCAACCTGACAGAGCTGGAGAACGCTCTGGAAGAGAAGGAGCGGGAAACGAGCGGATATCTATTGCTCAGTCAGCAGTCTTTGGAGGAGATTTGCAGTTCCTTTGATAGATTGCTGAACATGTTGGACAACATGACGAAAAATCCGAATGCTAATAGAAGGGAGAGTACCGAGGCTGCCATTGTGAGAGCGGACATAAAGAGACGGGTCGCCTCTGTGATCAGGGAGACGAAATCGGAGAACCTGAGGCGAGGATTCATCATCGATGACGACGACTCGATCCGGTACACGGAGCCTATCAAGAAGTTTGCCAAGTCGGAGAGCGACATGAGATCCGCTTTGCCACCGATTTCCACGTTGCATCTGGAGAGGAATATAGGGGACAGTCCGGATATCGGTTCGCCCACTTTGCAAAGGGTTTTGCTTCACGAGAAGGACTCGTTATCTCCCAGAGCTAGGGCCAGGGCGCTGTTCGCTCAGATAATTCAAGGGAACACTGTGCTTGACTTTTGCACTCATATCGATTAGTAAATTGGGGGTATCTGAAGATTCAGGGACGAGGTTTGTAAGGTGTACAAGCGCGTAGCTTTTTATAGAAATAATATAGGTAGATAAATACACGGAACGAAGAAAAGGTACAAGTGTTCAGTGCGTCGTACGTCGACCCTGATTCATTGAAATATCTTATAAGCTGAAGCTGCGATTGGTTTCTGGGAAACGAAATTAAGAAATACAGTAGATAAATAAAAAAAAAAAGAGAAAATATCGGAAGAAACGTTTTAGAAGAAGAAAATTTCGAGAAAATTGAAGCGTCGTGGTTCGCTCTTCGAATTGCGTGGATTAATAAGCGTCGAATTGAAGCAAGTTCGACGATGCTTTCTATGCAATTGGAAATGTATCGTTAATATATAACGCGAGAAGTCGCGTTGGGATCGATTTGTAAACGCCACGGTTTTTCTTAGTTTCGTAATTGTAAATGGAATAAACAGCTTTCATCCTTCTCAATGAGCATCACTTCGTTCGTGAAACACGTGTATAGTATAATTAGTTTGTATGGAAGTTTATTTCGTCCGAATAGCTATAGCATCGATGTTATTCCTCTTGTTCTCGTTCTCCTTTCCATGAAATTTTCCCCGATACGTGAGCCACGCTTCCAATACAATGATAGAAGGTTAATATACGAATAAAGCCCGATCGGGCTTATGCAATTTCAATAGTCGATCCAGAAATAATCATGAATAAGAAAGGATGAAACGTCTCGTTAAACTGCACGAGACATTTTGTTAGAAACTACTGTACTGTACACTGATACTTTACGTATTCATTACAAATACGTAGTTAAAATAATTTAT
>NW_006263735.1:203081-220806 GCF_000469605.1 Apis dorsata | reverse complement strand
TTTTTTTTTTTTTTTAAATTGTGCACATAATAAAACTTTTCATTCGTTCAGCTAAATGTAATCGAGTCGATTATTATTTTATAATACCTCAAAAGATTCGAACGGCCTAATAATTATAAATCATAAACTTCATCTCAAACATATTTAATTTGTCAACGATTTAATGTAATCACAAAATAACCATCAAGAAATAAAGGATTAAATACACACGAAAGAAATGGAATCATTGATAAAAAAAAAAAACATAGCCAAGATTAAATCAAGGATAAAAAGCGATAACGGTAAACTCGGGCATTCGTGTGAAAGCTTGCACGCGGAGAAAAGAAGGCGTAATTTCCAGAAAGCTCCGGGTATCGACGCCGAGCACGCTCGCTGTCGCTTTTAACGTTCACCCCTTGGCGCTCTATGGATTTTCCATTAGTTCCAACCTGAGTACTCGGTTACCTGAAAAACGGTCAACCACGGGCTACTAGTCAAAGGTAATTTTTCATGATAGATCACGCTCGGCGTGGCGTGTTGCGAGCGCGCTTGCTCACGACGGCGAAAAGTATGCTGCTCTCCAGCAGAAGATCAAACGTGCCAACAACGTCGTCCACTCTCTTGCTCTTATCGTTGTTGCTCCCGATGAATCGACGATTATCGATCGCGAAAACCCTCTCAACGTTACCTTTAATCCTCCCCTCAACTGACCACCTGGATCCGCTCCACGATTCATCGCGTCTTTGCGTCACCTAAATACACGCTTAAGTGGGATCCAACGCGTGAAATGAATCTTGAGCGTTGTTCGAAGAAGTGGAGCAAGGATCTTCTTAATAGACACGATTATTTTTGTGTTTTCGCAAGAAGAATTTTCAATTTTTTTGCCGTGAATTTAAAAATTACAGGCTGTTGGACGATTGATCATTGAGCGTAACTACTTATTTTTGATCGTTCATCGATATATCTAAGGTTTTAAAAATGTTTTTAAAAATTAATAATTATTTCCTAACGTCTTTGTCTTATTTTTGAATCGATTTTTAATATATCTCTTCGAATAATAATAATCGAAATAACAATTCAGAAACATTTTGACGAATGTAAAGTTGCCATTAACAATTTCAAAGACGAAAATAAAAGTAATGACTCACCCAAAGACACCGACGGCGACCGCTGCCTCTCGAAGCGCTCGTTCCTGGTCCATCTCGACGAGAGCCTCTGGTCTAATGGTGGCAGTGTTTCTGGGTTGCCGTTCATTCTGTACCGCTGAAACAGAAGCGCACACCTTCGATGTAACGTCGATAGCAGGCGTTAATTGCAGCTACGAATTAATTACACGCCCCCGTGTATTGCCTCGTGCGCGCTTTAGTCAATGCTATCGAATGTAATGTCTTTTGGAATTTGCGCACAACAACGCGATAAACTACACGCCGATTAATTGTTTCGATCAATCTGAAAGAAAACGATCGTTTGAGATTATTAATTTTGACAAGGAATCAATATTATTTTTCTTTTTATTTCTAAAAGGGAGGGAAAATTCATTATCCCTCGTTTCGTATTAAAAAAAAACGTTAGAATAGTAATTATAAAATTATTATTCCAACGCTCTTTCGAAACTTGATACATCATCTTCGTTATTCATTATCAAGCAAGTTCAAACATTCTTTCATTCTTAAGATATTTCCAGTATTTTACATAATTCAAATCCTTAATATAACAATGTATTAGTGATAGAATCGACGGAGTAACTATACACTCGATCTAAAAATGAGGCAATTTATAGAATTTCATACTGGAAAAAATAGAAGGATCAATCAAACGTTATATAATTGACCATGTATCTCGATAATTCGTTATACGGAATATCCTGCTTCCTTTGGATCTTCTTATTGAAATATTAGCGGAGCTGTAGAGTTTGACGAGTCTTGTTGAGATTAATCGGGGAACAAACGATTGGCCACCACCCTCTCGTCAAATTCACGTAACGTGTTATATCACGACAGCGGCCTGCGACTGACAAGCGTGAATTTAACAGACGTGTAGAAATCAGCCACGTTTATTGTTCGTGTATATATATATATTGCCGTTCAATAACTTTTTGGCTGACATCCATCTTTGGAATAACTTCATGCACCATGGAGAAAATGGAATATAATATTCCCTTTTCGTCTTTTCGCTGACGTGAATTTTCTTTGGGGATGGAATTAATGGGAGGAATTGTAAAGGGAAGAAGAGAGGGCTTTCGTTTAATGTTTAACTTGGCGTTCTGAGCTTTGGAGATGATTATATTGGGGGACGAAATGAAGATGAGGTTGTTTGGAATTTTTAGGGTGTTTCGATATAGAGATGTATTTTAATTCTTTTTTAGGCTAGAAAATACTTACAAGATGAATAGAAATATGAAAATTATCATAATTATCAAGATTAAAAAATTTAATCTTGAAATTCTGACGTGTAAATGATTCTATCTTAAAATTTCTTTCCTCTTTTTGTTAGTATTGTCTGATAAGAATCATAAAATATTTATACAGTTGTGAAAAATAAAAAATTCGTCTTTTTGAAATTCGTCAGACGACAAATCAACAAGATAATACCGATATTATATTTTTAATATAGATAACGTAAAACGAAAAACGTCTTTCGTTCTTTTATTTTTGTATCTTTTGATTTAAAAAATTACATACTTATACATATTTTATCTCTACTTTCATTCCTAAAAATCTTTTTTAAAAGCACAAAGTACAATCATCACCATCTTAAAATCTTGCATATATACACTGCTATTTCATCCATTTTCTCAAGAAAAAAAATCTCATGACTTTCTAACGCAATGTATATCAAAGCTATAGTAAATTTTACATCTCTATTTTCATTTTTAAATTTTCTTAAAAGATTTCACAAAAATATCTTCGTCATCTTCGTTTCTTAAAAGAAAAAAACTCGTGATTTTCTGCACACAACGTATAAATTTTTCTTAAAAGCACAAAGTATAATAGTTATTTTCGATTCTCGCAAAGACAATGCAGTTTCATTTACTTCCGCTCTCCAAGAGAGAAGATTTGCGACACATGTTAATAGCGATTAGGACCGTTAGTGGCGTATAACGGCGAGCTGAATATCTTTCCTTTTTTTCTTCAACCCTTCCCCTTTTAACGTGGCACGGGTGCACAGTAATTTCGTAATGATAAAAAGCGTGCCGCGGCTCGTTTTACCTACGCGTCGTGCTGCCTGCTGAGCGGCTTAATAGGATCCTCCTACTTCGTCAAGCCTTTTTGCATCCGGCTCTCTGTCTCTCTTCCCTTTTTTTTTTCCCAAGCTTTCTTCCCTTGCTACTGCCCTCTCGCTCTCTCACTTTTTCTCCCGTTTACCCTGCCGGCGGAAAAGATAAACGCCCTTCCGCCGGTCGCATCCCCGGGAAATTTTTCTTGTCCGCGCGTGTAACACGCCGCGCTTTCCCTTTTGTCTTTTTAACTCTTCAGTCCGCTTATTTTCACACACCCCATTCCCTTTTGCGCCTCTTTTTCCTTCTCATCGTCTTCCTTTTTTCACGTAAAGTTGCCTTGATTTTCTTTTTTCGATGCACAACCAGGGATCCTGGCGCGACGGACGTTTAAGGGGCATCTAGGGGAGCGTTGAGCTCCAGAGTTTCAACTTGGGGGAAGGAAGCGAAAATATTATTTGCACGAAATAACAATACAGTGATCCAAATCGAAATTGAAAAAGTTTAATCAAACGCTAATAATTGTAAGTCGTTTTAATTCCCAACTTGCGAATATACGAATCTTCCTCTCTAGCTCAAAGTTGCCATAACGATATTAGAATTTTAAAGAATAATTAAATATCTTCATCAGATCGATCCACTCGAACAATCAAAAATCAAACGATCATTAATTCTTCCTTAAATTACAATCGTTAATTCTTCTCGTTCGATAAATAGAGACCTCGAGACAGAACCCTTTCCATCGCATCGACGTCTCTGACGTGCAATCGTTTCACACGAGGAGAGATAAACGCCCTTTTACAGATCGTTTCACTCTCATTTGCGTGAAGCTCACCGTGGGAGGTCTGCCTCCCTTTTTCACTTTGCTTCTTCCGTATATCCTCTCTCCCTTTCTTTCTCGGCCGCCGTTATGACACAATTTGCGCCTCGCCTCTTCTTTTAACCTCCCGGCCTCCGCCCGGGATTCCTCGCCGGGATAACACGCGTGTATATTCACAGGAGCGAGAAAGGGAGCGCGGCAGACAACGGAGCGGCGCGGATTTTTGAGCACGCTGATCCGCCTGCACGTTGCATACGTTTATTTCTCCCAATTAACCCTTCGGGGCTAGGCGACGGCCACGCGACCGTCGCTAACGACCGCGGTGTTTACGACGCCTTTCGTGGCGAACCGCACCGCTCTGCACGCGCGTGCGACGCGTTTGACCGCTCTGCACACGCGATTTTCATCGGACGATTATCGTACGTAACGAGGATCCTGACGCGTAGGTCGTTTTATGGAAGATTGTTCTGCATACGCGATTTTCGAGCGAGGATTCTGATGGATGGGTTTTGTGATTGGAAGACGACCGCTTTGCATACGCGATTGTATTGTAGTAATGAGAATTCTGATGATTTCAGGATAGATTCTGTGACTATTAGATCGCTGGAGTAATAATTCGTGATCGTAAGAATTTTGGAAACTTTGATGATCGAAGATATCTTCATATTGTATTCTGTTTTTGAAAGGAACGAAGAGTGACTCAAGGAATACGAAGAATAATGCAATTATACTCTTGCAAAAACTTCGTTCAAGTAAAAGTTTAAATGGAACTATCTATACTTTTAGAGAAGAGAAAGAAAATAACGACACCTTATTGATTCCTTAATCCATCGTTAAAATGGAACGATTAATATAATCATCACCAAACTAATTCTATTCGCAACAATTCCCAGGGTAAAACCCTATCTACGCCCAGTTACACTCGAACAGAAACATCGTTTAACAGCGAGGAAGCAAGCACTTTAAAAAAATATCCTCGAAACGATATTAATCAAACCTTCGAAACCTACAAATCAATTGGGAAAAATATCAGCGCACGATCGTAATCGCCAAAGTTTCCGCAATATCTTTGTCCCCGTCGCGTAACTCTCGACGCTGGCCAATCTAATTTCCCGTGGAAACGATCGACGTTCCATAGAAACGTCGCCGTTCCGGTCGCCAAGGGAACCGGGATCCAATTGGAAGTATTTCTTCTTACGACGTTCAAGTTCAGCAATAAGAAAGTTGGTTGCGCGCCCCGGGACGTGTTTCCGCGGGGAGAAGAAAAAGGGAGAAGAAAAGAAAGAGAGAAAGAAAGAAGAAGACAACGGGAAGAACGATGGAAAAAGGGGGAGAAATGCTCTTTTGCCGTGGCAGGTGCGTCTGTTCGTCGGGTGAAAGGCATTAAGAGTTGAATCGAACGGTGTCGCCAAACCAGACCAACCCCTCGTCAATCGCTTCTTCCTTATCCAGTTATTTATGTCGCGAGCATAAAAGAATTCGTTCGAATTCCGCGTTTCGAAGGGGAAACGCGGGGGTTGATTGATTCCCACAATATCGGTTTACCTGTGGAAACGGATAATCTAATGCATCGATAACTGGCGATTTGGAAAAGTCATTCTCTGTTTTACGATTTTTTAAAGAACGATATTCTTTCTTCTCGAAGAGAAGGTATTTGAGCCGAGGAAAATTCGATGCGATCGATCATGGTAAGCTGTTTTGCAAAATTCTGAAATTGTATAATTTAATTAATTTGTGAAGATCGATTAAGAGGAAAGTAGTTGTTTTATGCTCACCATACGGCATCCATGGAGTGGAAGAGACATGTTCTTTAAAACGTAACAAAAAAGAAGAAAAAGAAAAGATTTTTTGCATTTAGAACGAATTTCTCTCAAGTGGGATTTAAGTTAAAAAGCTTAATTGTTGTTTGCAGAATTATTCCTTTTTTTTTTTTTAATCTAAAAATCAATTCTGAAGTTTTGCCGTTTCTAAATTAATACACGAATAAAAATTAAAACTAAAGGAAATAAAATTCAAAGGCTAATTTTTACGGTAAAAGAAAAACCTGTACTTGTTAAAAATTTGTAATTCAACTACTCACCGTCTTTATTCATCCCCATCTGCATACATTTCTTCAAACGGCACGCTTGACACTGGTTTCGATGAGCTTTGTCCACGACACATCTTCCGGTACCGGCTTGACATCTAGAACATAAAATTTTTCGACATATATTTAGAAGATTCTAAATAAATAAATCATGCTTTATTTTATAAATTATTTATTTTCGAAATAACTTTAATCGTTAGATTCTATAATATGGAAAAATCTCATCATACAGAAAAGTCGAAAGCTCTTTCAGTTGTCGAACTCGATCGATCCTTGACGACGATGTTTCATCGACGACCGTCGTAACTTGATGGCTGTTGTCCCTTCCGAAAAAGGACAAATTTGGAGCGCATTTGCCGGAAATCCTGGCTGCGCACTCAGGAGATGGCGTTAAATTCGATTACTTTCATTGTTCGGCTAACCCTGTTATCCTTTCGAGCTGACTAACGTAAAGACTCGCTCGAAGTCACGTAACCTTCTTCTTATCCCTCTTAATTTCATCCAATCCCGTGGTAACCTCGTGGTACTTTTCTTTTTTTAAAGTTTGCTTTTTCAGTCAACTACTTTCTGTTTTCTTTTTCTTTCCTTTTTTACATAACGTGGATTCAACGCGGATATTAAATAAATTTATATATTTTACATTAGGATAGATAGATCATCGTAAAGTCACAAATGAAACTTGAAATTTTCATGCGAAATCTATCAAAATCCATTCAGAACATAGAGAAGACTATACCATTGAAATCATTTTTCGATTCATCTCGATATCTCAATCGGTTGTCGAGATATAACGATTTAAAGTTTCTATAGCGCTTAACATAGCGCAAAGTTTATGAATAGATTCAATGATCCATATTTTTTCTCTGGAAACGATTACTTCGTTCTTCCAGAAATCTCCTTTTATTAATTTCAAAGGAACAAACGAAAGTCAAATCTTCGTACAGTTCCCATGGATTGTCATCAGATTAGAAAAAGATTACACGTTAGTGTAATGGCTCGAGGCCATCTCTCGATCGATTCCCGGTCTGTTAGCGCGATTTTAACTAACGTCACTCACAAGGAGGCGGCTCGATCCAACGGCGCGACGAAAGGACGCCACAGTCCTGGAACTATCTTGTCCCGAGGCGGTGGTACACGAAGGGCACCGAAGGGTGGCTGCGTGCTGCCCTGCCAGCGGGGTTCCTCTCGCAAATTGATTTGCGTTCACACCCTACCGAGCCTCCACACCGCCCATGCAACACGGGGGGATACATCACCCTCCACGGCATTCACCCTTCAGAACCACATCATACATTTATTTACGCATCTCTCTATTCTTTCGCTGGCCGGCATTGTTTGGCTCATCGAGTTACCGGAAACATGTGCTGCCTGTTATCGCGTACGAAGATCGCGGCTACGGATGATTCGATGAATTAACTCTCTGCGAGAGGTGGAAGGATCCAGTGAAGGATGGAGACTGGTGAGACTGGGACTAATGGTGGTTGGAATTGGAAGATGAAGGAAAATTGAAGATGAAGGAATTGGATGAAGAATGGATAGTGTGGTTTGATGGTTTTTGTTTTTGAAGATTTGATTAAGAGAGAGAGAGAGAAAGAGAGAGAAAGAGATTTTGGAGATTGATGCGTTGGTGATTGATAATTTAAAATGATCAATCTCTTAAAAATTGAATTTTACTAGAATTATCAATCTTTCTGAATTTTTATTTATTCTCGTTTTGTCGCTCCACATTGCCAAGTTTTATATGTCCATTGAACGCGTGCTGTGAATGGAAGTCTGTTACTAAATCCTTCGATTAAAAAAAAACATTTATTTATCGAGCACAGGAGAGGAACAGTTGACCCATTGCACGCAAAATTCAAGTGTGGCCCAATGGGAGTTGGCGCGAATTTTCCATGCAATCTGGATCATGCACGATCTTCTTAATTGCATTTAACCGATCCGTGAAGTTGGATTTTAATCTGACGATTATGGTCGTTGCGCGGTGCATCACGTCGAGACGCATCTGTCGCGGTCTGCGTCCCCCTCTACGAATAATTGGTTATCTGTGCGAAGCCTCTTCACTCTTTACCACGTTACAACCATTCGACAGGAATTGATAGTGAAGAATAAAAAGCCGGTGTAACGGGACACGAGACGTTCAATCGGGAAGACACGTGTCGCGAATGATCGATCTTCGATCCATTTTCGCACTGTGACGACGTAACACAAAGATAGCTGAAATCCTTACGATACTTTTAACGACGAACGAATTGTTTACTTTATGAAACAAAAATCGTTCAAAAATTACACATATATTCGAGAGAAAAAAGTCAAATTATCTGCAACTTCAATATCACAATCTTTTCATCGAAATTCTCGATTACATAATTCTGACGAAATGATCACATTTCCACGATTTCAAATCTTTCTTCAAACTCTGTAAACTCTTCGAACTCAAAAATCTCAGCGAATTCCCTCCCCAACAAGACTTCATATTCGTCACTCGAGACAATTTGCAATCCGATCACGCGCTCAAAGCGGACGTAGCATTTATTTTTCGAGCATCGACGGGGTTAATAGTTTGTATATCGAGTATCCCCGGCATCGTGTATCTCTTCGACAGGCTTAACGTGCACACCTATGGCCGCCTGTTATCGATAGTCACGTATACGTAGTCAAAGGGATGCACGCACAGGGGTCCGACAGCCCGTTGGCTCGAGTACGTGGCCCCGTGTAAAACGGATCGAGCGTATCAGACAGCGATTCCGGGCTGAGAGGGATCCGATGGAGATGGATGGCCGTTCCCAGGGGATGGTAATAGTATGCCGTATACATAGGGTTAGGTGGATAGGTCCTTCAGGGTTCAACATTATGCCGTTCCGCATTGTTGCCCGGTATTACGATGAGCCCACTCGACTTGGACCACATGGCGCCATTGGCTGCCCAGTTTGACATTAAACGCCGTAAGAAGATCCGCTCGCTAATTTCTATCTGATTGAAGACCCGAGATTTCCCTCCCTCGTAAGGGTATTTCGCGAAGAAATGATTATAGTTTGGTTGGATTAGGTTTCTAAGATGTGTCGTTTTTCTATTCTGACATAAATTTGAGATACGTAATTTGACATACAATGTTATGGTTTTATTCAGTAGAGAATATTAATTTGTATTGTAAAATATTGAATAAAGTTAAAGTTATTTTAATATAAAATTTAATATTAGTAGTTAGTGTAGAATTTAATAGAATTTCAAATTGCATGTAAATTTAGATTTATAAAACAAATATTTTAAGTGATAAGTATCCAAAATTTACAATAATTCAGAATAAAAAAGCTATCGTTAAAATGTTCATAAATTATAATACCAACAAATAATGATAAATTTTATTTTGTCTTTCGAATCTAATAATCTAAATAACAATTATAATCTTATGTATAACAATGCAATATCTACTTTTGTTATTAATAATTATCATTTCGATGGATAAGAGAAAAGTGTCTTTCGATTTCATTCTTAATTTCATTCAACAGAGATAAAGAATTTAAAAAAAACGCGAAAAATAAATAAATCTTTCGTTCAACTTACCTGTATATCAACTTCCGTCTGACGCTTCGTTTGAAGAATCCACTACATCCGTTGCAAGCGAGAATTCCGTAATGTTTGCCGGAGCTAGTATCACCGCAGACCACGCATATCAAACCGAGGCTTCGCGGTGGTTTACTGCCATGTTGCGGTTGCAATTGCTGTTGTTGCTGCTGCTGTTGTTGCTGCTGCTGCTGCTGTTGCTGAACTTGGCCCAACAGATGAGGATGGCCGTTACCAAGGGCGGTTAAATAGGGTGATCTCGCGAGAGGGAAATCAGTCGGTATTCCTCTGCAAAGAGGAACAGGACATTCTTGGACAGACCTCGAAGCGTAAGGATCGTG
This sequence comes from Apis dorsata, assembly GCF_000469605.1. Lineage (NCBI taxonomy): Eukaryota > Metazoa > Arthropoda > Insecta > Hymenoptera > Apidae > Apis > Apis dorsata. The sequence goes on along the minus strand of NW_006263735.1, from coordinate 210,802 downwards.
ACTCGAGGTCGATCCTGTCGCCCCAAGAGGACTGTATCGTTCTGGTAATCCTGGGGAGATTACACTGCTCTCGCCTGAATCTGAAACAAATAGTTCTTTCTGTTAGTTTAGTTAGGTTATAGTTAGGTTTCTTTCTGTAAGAAAATTCCATTTGCAAAATTATATGAAGAATCGTTATATGGATCATTGTGTCGATATTCTTCCTTTTCTCTTTTGTCTGTTGATCGTTTTTATGGGATAATTTCAGATTTCTAATTTTTCCATGATCGAATTTGGCTCGTTCTATTTGATCAGATGGCAGATAGAGGTTCGCTTAATCCCGAAAATCTCTCTCGTGCGTTCATGTCACCGACTCCACCATCCACCCTTGATCGATCCTCGTAAGAATGGATCCGCAAATGTGTACTTACGTAAAATGAGTACATGCTCGTAAGTTGTGCGCAAACTTTACAGCTCTTCAGAAAGGATCACGAAGATTTGTGGCCGATTAAATGGACGATGATAAAGTTATCGTCAATACTTCGTAAGATTAACCCTTTTAGTGATGTGTAAGTAATTTTTCGAAATCGATTCATCTTGTTCATTTTATTCTTTTTACCATATTTTTTCTTCAACTTTAATTTGATATTTTTGAACAGCAATCTTTTTTGGTAAGAATCTCCGACTGTGGTTTCCGTCCCCACGAGATTTATAGTTCCTTTCTCCTGTATCCCTTAAGGCTTACCGAATGGATCGCAAAGGCAAACAGTATTTACATGGAGAAACGAGTTCTTAAAAACCACGATATAAATATTTATACGTTCAGAAGAAAGGTAAGACGATTCTGTCGTGGGGAAAATCGCTTAATGTTTATCAAATCAATGTAAACGAAACAATCGTGTATTCAATAATTATTCATTTCTTATACTCTTTCATTTAATCCCATGTTTATCTTTTATTTGTCTGAATGAATAAAGAAGATTTCCAATCCACGATCGCAACGGATGGAACAAAGATCCAAACGTGTTTCCTGTAGATAGGAAATTTCATCGTCACTTCGGTGTCGCGTTAACGATATTAATTGGAAGATGGAAATGCAAAGAGATCGTAGAACATCTGCGTGATCAACGAAATGTGATTTCGCCTCTCCACTCGAGTTTATTAGTCACGCCAGCGCCCCCGACGAGGCGCGGGATCTGCCCGGAATCGTATTTGTCGGATGCATCGTGCACCGATCGAAAACTCGTTCCGGTCTCGTTAATGCCGCGGGGTCAAATAGGATCCGTTCGAATTACCATGCGAATCGACAACAAGTCGATATCAGGTTAGGGTCCCCGTATCTAACCCCGTTTTAAAATAATTTAATCGTGCCCTAAGTCCGCCGAGTATTATTTGAAATCGTTTTCGGCTCGAACTACCCCGGTGACAGATTGTAATTGGTGCTTACTCTTATTCGTTTGAGAAATAGAATTAAGTTTCTACGATTGATTTTTTCTTGGAGAGAAAAAAGTAGTTGGAATATATATTTGAGATCGATTTTTGGTATATTTTTTAATTTATTGTAGTGAGATATATCTTGTCTTTTTTTTAATTAATTTTTTAATTAAATATTAGGGGAAGAGAATATAAATTTGTGGAAAAATTATTTTTTGACAAAGTTAAGAAAGTGCTACGCCATTTAAAGGAAAGATTATCAACGGAAAGAAAAGATTCGATATTTATTTATATATTTATTTATAGCTACATGAATCTAAAGAGCGAATTAGCCGTCCCATTGTAACATTAAATTCAAGAGATACTTATCTATCCGTAATCGTAATCAACGATCAAAGCCATGGAGCACGTTTGAATCGTTGGCTGGCACGCGTGATCCGGCTTCACCGGCAAGAATTCAATCGTATCGTTTCGTCGTTACGGTTACGGGGGATGAACTCGAAACGATCTTATTAATGCGACTCACGTAACTTCCTAAGCGTGTCGGCTTTTCGATCTCGTTAACACTCTAATCCCAACGTGCCCGTACAGAGAGACACGAATTACGATGTATGAAATCTGTCCTCGAAAGACGGTCGACACGGTTCGTCCATTTTTAAATTAATTTACGTATATCGTGCGTAATTTTATTACAGAATTACATATTTAAAATTTTCGCTCACGTATCGACATCAAAAGGGTTGATTAAAGCTTCCTAGAATTTGTCATCCACCACTCTCCGCCAAGAATAACCAAAGACCCGCTGCTCTCCCACTTTATCAATCTAATTTTCCCCAATAAATCCTCCGTCACAATACCATCCTTCCCCAAAGACTGATTTCACTCTTCCCCAAACAACTTCCAAGGCTCACCATAATCCTCAACGAAAAACGAAACATTTCTTCCTCTTCGCCCAACGCATCCGGTCGCCAAATTTTCCCAGAAATCTTTCTCGATACGCGACAAGGTTACGCCATTAAAGTAATCGAATCTCGGTGGAGGCACGCGAGAACGCGGCCGCCAGGGGTTAAAGGAGAGAAGAAAAATTATTATATGCGCCCGTATGGTGGCCGGTAGCGTGCGAATCGCAAAGAGTGCGCGTGTGTGCAACGAAAGCAGGGGCGTCAAATTTCATTAGCATATCAATGTTGGCGGATGGCAAGGCGCCACCTGCGCCCCCGTATTATGGGATCATCGAGGTGCAGGGGTGGGGTGCGCGTGGAATGACGACCAGCGAAGGGGACGTTGGCCGAGAGAAGCTTGGGGGGAAGGGGAAAAAAAAGGGGTTTCGTAACTATCGGCGACCACTTTGGTCACCCTCCACCCTCGCACCCTCGGCTCCAATCTCGACTAATTGTTACCGCATTAGGGAGACACCGGAATTGTCTCGGCTGGTGTCTAGCATGGAAACGATTCGCGATTTTGAACATCTGTTCGAGTTGATTTCGATGTATCGATGGCGAGTGAAAATTTTGAATAATTTTGAATTGTTGATGGAATGGATTGTGAAAATTTCTTTTTTTTTTTAGTAATTTTGGTTTTGAGAAATGTGATAGATCGCGACGTGAATGTATGAAGGTGTGACATAATATTTTAGATATTTTATTATTATATCGATGTTGTAAATGTAATATTGGGTATAATAAAAATAAGAAACGCGTTGTGAACTGAGTTTGAAAGGAATTTATATAGAAAATGTTTTTTCTTTAAGGAAAATTTATAATGAACACTGCTAAATCCATATATTATCTATTATATTAATCTATTATTAACCCATATAGAAATGTTTATAATTAAAATTAATGTTTTATTTAAAATCAAGTAAAAATTAAATTATTAATTCTTGTAATAATAAGTAAATTTCCTGAAGCATAATTTAAATCAATAAGATGCTTATGAGAATTTTAACAGAATTTTAAGTAAATATCATAAATCAGAGATATCGCGCAAAATGTGTTAATTAAGAGAAGATTTTTAGTGAATAGTTAAGTGACTACTTAACTTGAGATTAAAACTTCGTCATTATATTGTATAACTGAAAATATATTTGTTCAGTTTTTTCTATTTTCAATGCCTCTTTATATTTATATTCAACATACATCACGTAACACTTGTATATTTGTGGAAACTGACTGAAACTGACCAAAGCAAGAAAAATATCCATTATAATAAATAATTTTTAAATCCATTAAATTAATTAAAAAATCTTGCTGTTAAAAAAATATTTTTAACATTCAAGAAATAATAATAAACTATGATTCTTCTTTTGTCGTTTAACGCGTAGAAAAATCATGCGGTATTAAATTCTTCGGGTCACTCAAAATCTGATTACACTAATGGCATAATTTCGTTGGCCGCGTAACACCCTCTTTTTCCACTTGCCACCCTAGAACTACGATTCGCATAAAAATACGTCGAGAGTTGATTTATACGTACAGCTTGCTATTAATGTAGTTGTTCATTTATAAAAAAACGCACGAGGAATCGAGTGCTCGTTGAACGATGATTTAAAGGCAACAAGTATCGACAATTGTTGTAATGTCAAATAATTTTGAGAAACAATATTTGCTCCTCCTGAAATGAATGTTACCATTGTTTTCTTTCATTCGCGGAAGTGAATTCATGTTCGATGCTTCGACATCTGAAATAACAATTTTACATTTTATCGTTACATTCGTAACCTTTGGATTGAAAGATTAAAGAAGACATGACAGACCTTGCGTGAAATCGATTTTAATAGATTATCCGATGAAATTGATGAAACTATCATTAGGATGATTTCAAGAACGAAGAAAAGCAAGAAAGATTAAAAATTATCGAAACATTTGAAAACCAATCTATTTTTATCTCGATCGCTAAACAGCGGGAGGAATGTTTGCTCAGTTATGTTTCTCTTGCCTGTACAGTTTCTGACGAATTTAATATATTCATTCTGAATTCAATTCGAACACGTTTCCATGGATAAATCGATATTAACTCACCGTGTCGAATACTCAAAGGACTGGTGGGACTTCTCGGATGTTCCTGAGATGGATCGTTTTGCGGTTGCTGATGCTGATGCTGGTGTTCCTCCGAAGTCGTGACCGACGTTGCTCCGTTCATGATGTATCAACCAACATTCCTCGTTAAACAAAAGACAATATACTGGAACATATTATACAGTGCGTAGACGTTATTATACCGCAATTACTAGAATAAAATAATCGTTGTGTTCCAACACAAAACTTGCCGATACGTCATCAAATTCACTCTTCGATATCCAATTACATAAAAAAAAAAACATCATCAAATTCTTCTCACCTATCTAATTCTTCTTCTTTTTCTTCACCCTTCTTCGCACTCGTGCACACCAATAATTCCAATTGTTCCAACTTCTTTCATTCAAAACAAAAAAAAAAAAAAAAAAAAGAACTCGCTCAAAAGTATTACGAACTTCTCGCACTGATATTAAATAAATCACCCATCATCTCCGTCCCTTCAAACTTCACTGATGCACGAAAACGACGGGCGACAAGAACACGACCTCGATCGAACGAGCTCCACCGACAACCGATTTCGGGGTCCAGGATCGGGGTCTTGGAAACTGATGGAACCGCGTCAGAGAAACGACGACGGATGACGTCTCGAGGTTGGCGTCTCCCGGCGAGAGATCGACGGTTAGCTCGGCTCGATCGTCCCGTATCACGAGAGGTCGACGTCGTTGGTGGCTGGAAGTGGTGCCTCGACCCGCGAGCACGGGCCACCGATTGGTCCGTTGGCACTTTTGAAGGCGGGATCAGGAGGCAACGGCGGAAAAACAACAAAAACGAGGAGCGGGAGGATTTAACCTATAGCCGGCACGTTTGACGCGGCGCTTCGCCGACGACGCTCGTCGCGGCGCCTGCGCGCGCCCCTTCGCGTCGGTTGACGCCTGGCCAAAGCTCCAACCCCCCACCCCGTGTTACGTCGCCACGAGACGACGCCTACCTTCTCCAACTGAACGTCGTGCAATTGTTGATCGTTGGCTACGTGGTAGTGAAACCCGTCTCTTTCTCAATTTCCACCCTTCTTTCTCCCGGTCTGCTTCGAGCATCCCCTTTATCGGAGCGGAGTTGAACGATACCCGGCGTTGCTGAGCGAGACGAGTCAAATCCACGACGAAGAGGAGCGATTCGACGAAAAAATGCCTTTTGAGTTAGGTCGCAGCAGATCTTTTTTCGAGGATTGATCGATCCGGAGAAGGGGATAATTGAATGTAGTGGATGAGAGATTTCGGCGTGGAATGTGTCGATGCAACGTTATTTTAATCGAACGTCACTAATTTTTAGACGGATGGATCGATTTCTGAACAATAGGACGTTAATGTATGACATAATATACGACAGATTCTATTGTTCAATCCATATTAGTAATGTTTATATTGGACGAATGATGAAAAGGGATAGAAATTCCATCGATAAATGTCAAACCGAATTCCCCCAACGTGGAACGGCTCGAATAGCATCTTGTATTCCCGCGACGTCGTCAAAGAGTCGTGCTCTGAAAAGACTAGTTAACGGAGCAATTAATCGTCCGATCGAACTTCCGATTCCTGAAGTGTTCCCCCGGACAAATCGAGCGAAATCCACTACCCGGCCGGTTTAGTGGTGAATAGCATCGCAGTGGCCTCGATAATAGCGGCGAAGTCGGTATCCTGGTGGTAATGCTAGTGGTAGTGATGGTGGTGGTGGTGGTGGTGGTGATGGTGGTTGTGGTGGTAGTGAATTCACTCGGAGGGGTTGCCAGGTCCGCCATGCTGGATTCCTACCGTCGAACGACCCTGTGGTTTTCCCGTAATCGTTGCCAGGGATGCAACCAGGCATTCTCACCCCTCCACAGGAACCCTCGAGGAACTCGAGGCCACGCCCCATAGCTCGAAGGCGGACCAATGACGCCTGGACGTCGCGACGCGGCCGTCCACCAATAGGATTACCCTCTGATACGGTCTTTCGCTTGTCAATGACTGCTGCACGAACACCCTCGCCTACCTCTCGCTGGGGTGCTTTTCAATTTCGGAGCCCGTATCCTCATAAACGCAGCCAACCGCCCGTCCACCCACCCCCAACACACAGCAACCCTTCGATAGCTGGCCGTGTATACACTGTGTGGAAACGGTGAGCGAGTGTGCGAGCGGACGCTTTGTCGAGTTTCCAGGGGCGGATACAAAGGGGATGATTAAAAAAGATGCCCAGGGAGGACGAGTCGTGGTGAGGAGTATCGTGAATCGAAGGTGAGAAACACTGAGGGAAATTGTTGTCGGGGTGAAGGGTGCTTCCGGTAATTGGAATTGATGACTAAGGATTTGGGGGATTTAAATGGAAAAATTGATGGAGTACGGTATATCCTTGGCTTCCAGGTCTTATATTTTCTTCTGGAAATTTAATTGCGCTAAATCTTTAATCAAATCGAGAACACAAGAAAGATTATATATATATCGGAATGAAGTTTTTTTTTCTTTTTAAGAAAATATTATTTCTGTTTCATTATTATTATTTCCTACAATTTTTACATATATGTTCGTATGTCTTACCGTTTAGAAAATTCAATTTCCTGGGTTTCGAAAATTCTTCGTCCATCCGTGGCACAAGTACAAGCGAACACTGTTTTATCAGTCATCCGCCGAGATACGATGGACCATTCATGTGCAGATAGATGCCGCGTAAAGTGCATGCGTGTTTATGAATATATCCGGCAAGCGAATCATGTGCACTTACACACGAGCGATTGATACGAGGGTGAGTTGGGTTTTCGTACAGGGAAAGAGACGTTCCGCGTGTATACGTATGCTCATAAATAGAAGCAACCATCCATCTACTGATTAAAATGAGCGGAAAACGCGTACAGGGGATGAATAAATACAGACGTATGGTAGGTGGGCATGCGTGGCCATCAAAAACATTTTTCGTACGTACAATGGAAAAAATATGCGGTCGACGGTTAGTTTGCCAATTATTTCGAACAGTTAGTTTGCCAATTATATCCGTTTACCTGTGAAATTGCGAGGAAATAGAAGTTACAATCGCGTGAAATACATTTATTAATTTAAAAATGAAAAATATTCTGGTTTATGGAGAGATCAATTTGAACGAGGCTTTTTTATTCCATATTTCTTGGTTGAGATGCAAAAAGATTTAATTCGTATCTAATATTTATTTTATCAAATAATGTCTTTTACTATTAATAATATTTATCGTGTAATATTTATTTAAATAAAAGAAAATTAATACGAAAATTTTATTTGAAAATTGCTT
>NW_006263735.1:192455-202868 GCF_000469605.1 Apis dorsata | reverse complement strand
TATATATATATATATATATATCCACTATTTAATTATTTATTTAAACAGAATTAAATTGATCTTAATATTTAGATTGCACTTAGTCAAAGATTATTTCATACAATATCAAATGTATATTTTTAACATAAAAATCTTAGAAATACACAATATTATCGTATAAAGTATTTAATTTCTTTCAACTTTCAAATAAATATGATAAAAAAACTATTGAAAAATTCTAAGACTTTTGAACGGCTGCATATATTTAAAGATGAATATTAACGATGTGGGAAAAAATTATATTTCCTTGCAAAAATATTCTTCTTGTTTAATTAACAATGCTTCTTCTATTTACAGTACGTCCACTATTATCAATTAACATTTAAATTACATCTAATCAAATTAAAAATTGACAATCTAATACACTCTGAGTAAAGTCTCTCTTAAATAACATATTATGTCTCATTTATGTAAAAGATCTTTCATACAAACATTAGACAATAAAATCTATCATTTCGAAATTTATTTGGAAGTCGATGGCATTGAGACTGGATAATTTTCTCCAAATTTTTTTCTTAAAAGATTATCTATAACTGCACACGCACTTTCGACCACGACCATTATTTCAGGCTCAGCATCGATTATCACCAAGACTTTACGGTAATGTCTAAGTATAGATTTGTTCCGCCTATGGAAATCCTTGATCCGATTTCTGATATATTCGAAAGTGACGGATACTCTCTCTGTAGCTTTCACGCTTTTTGCCATTTCTCGGTCGGTCATTACGGAATTTCGAACATGCAGAAATAAGACGAGATCAGGTGCTCGTATTTCTTTATCAAAAACTTTACCTTGTTTCTTATCCCGGGGAAATCCGCTTATAAAGAATCCTTTCTTCCTGTGAATATTCTCCAGCATCCTTATCGCGATCAATTCCACTAATACATCCTCTGGCACCAGTTGACCCCTCGACAAATAACGTGCCAGAGCGTAGGCCTTATCCGATCGTTTGGACACTTCGTTTCGAATAATATCCGTGGATATTATACGTTCGAAACCGTACTTCTCCGCTACATGTGTGGTTATTGTCCCTGAAATGATCGATTATTAGTTATAGAATGAAAAGACTTTCATTTTTTTTTTTGTTTCAGAATTTTTAGAAAATCTATCTGGGATTTAATGAAATGAGAATAGATCGTAAGTGAGATAGATAAAATTGTAAAACAAATAAAATGATAATTAGAAACGAGAGTAAAAAAATAAAATAATATAATATTGACACGATAATAATAATAGATGATAATAAAATAACGTGATTTTCATATTTCATATTTTTATTATTTTCATTAAATATATTTCTTTAGAATATCTCTCAACTATATTTCTTTTGCGTTAACTTTATCTTATTATTTCTATATCTTCAAAAAATTCAACATGAAATATGAAAAAAAAAAGTTAAACGGTTATTAAATTTAACGAAGTTCTAAGGTTATGTGATAATGAAATAAATATAATAACTTTTTCCAGATCCCGGTCCTCCAATGATGAAAATGATGGGTAATTTCGATCGTTTGATAGGGGACGTGTCAACATTGATACCTTTGGGAAGAGAAAGACTTAAAGGATCGGTAGGCCTCATGTAATTGCCCATCGAATCAATCGTTTGAGATTTTTTTATAATTTTAAAACTACGTTTTCTTTTTATGATCATTAACGAGATAGAATATTTAAATATTCTCCTCTATTTATATTATTTAACGTAAAAATTTCTGTTCAAATATTTGGTTTTTGAAATTACGTTTTGTTAATTTGAAGTTTGTTTTTAATCTTTATTAATATAAAATGTGAATACTTTCAAGCAAAATATGGGATAAAATGGAAGCAAGATGTGTTCTGAAGTTCAGTTTAATCGTTACTGTAGCAAGATTCCTTCTTCACCGATTATCGATATTTTGCTTTCAATATTTATCTATAAAAAAACTGATTATCATAATTTTCAAGTATGTCAATTAAAATTTATTATATGTATTAATATTTATATTATACGGATTATACTAAATTCAATCTTCAAATTTTTCAATCAATCAAGTCTTTTCTCACATATATGAATTTCTATTTTTCTGACAGTAGATAAAATTTGACTATTTGTTGATAAAAAATTCATAATAATCATGAAATGTAAATAAATTTTAATAAAAGAAAAGAAAAAATATCTAAATAAAGATTTGTTTTACTTACTTTTTATTTTTAAAATTGCACAAACATCTATGGTATAGTTACCATTTATGAGAAACATTTTAAACGAAAAAGAACATGATTCATAGTTTCGAATTATCTCTGACATATGTTAACTCGATTAAATCACTGTTTCTAAGTTGTTTTTTAACGAATGAGAATATTTAACGTTCACACCGTGGGTGGTCATTCGAAAAAACATTACTGTACTTTTATATTCGATATCGTGGAGCTAGAGAATAAATTATACCAATGAAAGTTTCATTGGCGCGACATACTTCTTTCGACATTACTTAATTCATTTTGACACACGAAAATAAATTTCTAATCGACGATCGATAGTAAAGGAATGCTGTGATTCGAATTCGAACATTGAAAATTTTTGATTGACATACAATTCGTTCCTAAAGGACCATTGCTCGATATATCATAATAAATAACATTTTATGAATTCTTCACGATAAAGCAAAGAAATTAATATTCTAGGAAATAAAGTATTTACGTGACATTTCAGAGAAATATAAAAATATAATCTCAAAAGTCACGCCATTTATTATTCATAATGCATAATACAATCATTCTAAACAGTACATAAGATCGAATAGTAAAAAAGGACGTAAGGGAACATTGTATTAATCCTGATTTCCCGCAGTGCCTGATAGAAATCTATTCGAGGTTCAGAATAGAATTTCTCGTGATCTTATAAATTCAAATTATCTACGGTTCGATGACTAATGCAACTATGGAAATATCCAAGTAGTACAGGCAAGCGAATAAACACGCGGTTCGTTCAAAGTAAAATGATCAAATATTCAAGGCTGTTATTCAATGTATTGCCAATGTATTAATATACGGCAAAATTACATTACATAAAAGTTACACGCATCGATGACAATGCGTAAATATATTTATAATTTGATCGAAATTATCGTCGTGTAATTAACCATCCTTTGTTCACAAAAAAGACAAAAAGCTACAAAGTCTTGGATTATATAAGACTTCTTCAGTATCGATGATAAATAGTCAAATGGTATTATACAATAATTTGTATAATACACTCATATATCCACTTATAATATATCCACGAGATCACGATTTTTAAATAAATGTATCCAATCTCCAAAAATTTTATGCCCAATAAAAGCTATTATCGTATCAGATTTATGATCGTTTCAATTGATGAAAGATAGATTAGATAAACGAATGATATATTTAATCCATACAAAAGAGTAATAATATATACATTTTCCACAATGGCTCGTATTTTAATACGCAAAGGGTTAGAAACGTCGAAGCAAATTCCATTCCACTCCGTGCTTTAACAGATAAACATACCCCTATTTAGCACACAAACATACATCTTCTCCCTCCCGGTAAGAAGATGTATCTGCTGTACCTTTCCGGAGCCAACGTAAGAAATTCCTATCTATACGCGTATATATAACCGTGTATATAACAGATATCCATAAACTATATCGATAACATTAATCTTCGAGAAGCACAATGCGATTTTGAATACAATCAGAGCACGTTGTATATCCCCGCGGTGCCTTATCGACCTTTATAATTTGCAAATTCGACGTCCTGTAAAAAGAGAGAGAGAGAGAAAGAGAGAGAGAGAGTGGAAGAGATCAAGATACATTCATATTCCGTCTGTTTACCGAATGCAATAAACCTCGAACTATATACCGTATCGCTTCTCGAGATACAATGTACGAGATTACAAATTCTTGCAAAACTTGATGCCGTAGGGGCATAGTCAGTCTTGTGCATCTATGAAACAGATACAAATACTCACGTTCTTCTACATACGCGCAGAGGCGACTTTTCTCGAAGAGGAAGTCGTATATTCGTTTGAAATCTAGGAAACGAACTCTAACCAGAGTTAGATCAAGCGTACGGTGAATTGATTTTCCCTCGAACAAGAATTAAGATCATTAAAGTCCTCTGGTTACTGTGACTCGTTCCATAAGCCACGCTCCGATAACATCGAATGGGGCGATAAATTAGAACAATTATGGAAAATGGACACGGTCGATCGATGATGTCTGTGCACTGAAAAAAATTATATCTGTTAGAATTAGAATACGAATTCACGGTAAAAGCTGAACCAGATACAAAAGTTAGTAATAGAGAGATTAGAAGGTGGATATTGGATATTGGAGATTGAAATTGAAACACGTTGTAATTACGGATATAATATTTTATGTCATCGTTTCTCCAAATTCTGTGAAGATATGATAAGAAATACGAAATTTTTTGGAAATTTATTCGGATTAATAGCTTTTATTATAGGGAATAGATAACGATTCATTATAAATGATGAATAATTTCATCGTAATTGATTTTATCTTATAATTATGGAATGATGTGGAGGAATGCGTTGAAACTATGGTAAGCAGGATGCTTAAGCTTCCATCGAGAATCGATATCTTCCGTTTTACCGGTGGAATCACCATGTGTCTAGATTGAATCTAATGATTTCAGAACAGGTTACGCAGCCGTGTTCAAAGGATCGTGGAAGAGACCCGGCGTCGCATTAAATTTTATCGGTTGTTCCACGTGAAATAATCGTGGATAGTAATTTCTCAAAACGAGCTTCAATGACCCTCCGATAGATTCATTGTGATTGAATTACTTTCCTTAATTGTGTATACCGATGATAAAGAAATTATGGCTCGACACAGGTATCTAGTAAATTAAAAGCAAGAATGTTGAAGTCGATATTTTTTTTTAGATTTAGAATTAAACCTCTTTCTCCTTTCACACAGGTTTATTTCACATAGATTTCCTCAGATCAGCTTATACTTGCCTAATAAGATTAATCAATGTTCCATTTAAAGCGGCTTTTGTACCATCGAGTTGGTGGAATTTACACTAAGGAGACCTTATTCTGCCAAGATCAATGAGCAGCATAGTACAAATGAAGACAAATAGCTGTCAGTGAATGAAGTTGAAAAAGCAGAAAATGTTATATAGAAATTGGATCGATCCTTGAATTTATCGGTCACGTATTTAAATTTCAATGTTTTGGAATGAATAACTGCGAAATAGAAATATTTCGACGTTTCCCATCGATCAACTGAAAGAAAAACAAGCAACCGTAACTTTACTATCTCTCTTACTACTACTGTCTCTTAATTTTAAAATAAATATTACGCATTCAAGCTTACCTTTTATATCGATATTCTTATTATGAAGTTTAACGTATTCGTATATAATTTAAATTACAAATATTCCTCTTTATTTTTTTCATTCGAATATTATACATGATATACATATTCGATTAATAACATTTCTTTTATCGAACTGCTGCAACAGAATTTTATTTTCTCAATTTTCTCATCAAAGAAGATCTTTGATTTTTTAAGAACTTCCCACTTAAACAATTATCACATTTTCTATCATTTACACTTATTTTCCATCATTTGTTCAAAATTAATTATATTGCGATAATAGCAGCTACCTAACAAACACGATCGACCGACCATGCAATCGCCTTAGAGACAATTGTTTCTTAAGTGTCTAGGCGTATTATACAATAGGCCGTAATAATACAATAAGGCACGTACACGAGCTGTTAATAAACAAAGAATCGCGTACTAGTCTAAATTACACGAAAATATTACTGCACGACCTTTACTTTTTACCATATTCTGATATTTAATTTTTTTCTCTATCAACGTTTTACAACTCGACGCGGTAATTATCGGTCGTGTAAGTACTTTACATGATCCTACGAGTTTGCTTTCACCACGCGCTTTCGTTTTTACTTAACGTTCCGTTCCTTCTTTTTTTTTCTTCTTTTTTTTCTCTTTCTCTCTCTTTCCTTTTTCACTGTTGTAACTAGAAAAACGATTTATACGCCGATCGTTCCTCCATTTTCTTACTCTATCGTTTTCCCTCCGTGGAGATAGATTCGTGCGATGATAATTGGTAGATTGACAAACGATTTTTGGGCGCCAGGATTCCTGGAATCATTCGATTAGAAAATTTATTTAGGAAAGAAAGGTATTTTAGTATCAATTTTATGAAATTGAAATTGAAATTGTTTTGAAGAAACATGGAAAATGAATGATTTTTGATGAATAAAATATCTTTTATGAGACGTTTAACAGCTTTGTAATTTGAGAAAAGGATGTAGAGGACAAATATTTTGGAAAATAAAAGGAGATTATTTTGTTTGTTTTTTTTTAAATATCTAATATTTAATATAATATATTTTTTAATATTATCTTTTTCTTTTAAAGATATTTTATTCTTTTTTTTTTTTTTTTTCAGAAAAACTTGATATATTTTAATACTCTTGAAAGCGAGAAACTGGAATAAAGTAATATTATCGATCGATTTATTAATCTGGAATAATCTGGATTAGTGTCAAGTACGATTGATTTAGAATTCTTGGAAATGTTTTGACGTGATTTTTAAAATATTCGATTCTACTTTGGTCCATTTGAAATTCTTAGTGCATGGGCAACGATATAATTTATCAAGCGTATAATTTATGTACAATTTAAACAGCAATATATGTTATATTTTTTTCATAGTCCATTGGATATAAAATTTAGACTTGCGAAATTTAATTGCATTACGCGTATGACAAATTTTAGTACAAAAGTCTGGTACAATATATTACAATATATTGGACAGCAAGTATCAATTAATGAAATATATGATCGAGAAATAATATTATAATAAATGCCTTAGCAATATAAAATATATAAATTTTAATATTTAAAGTTGTGCGTAGCAGATGTGATAATACATTTATTTTATTATTATTACTAAAAATATAAATTATTCCCTAAGCTAGTTTCCCAATATGGATGCAGGCCTATAAAAAAGACAACTTGAATATTTTGAAGAATAATTAAAAATTAAATTTTATTTAAAATTAAATACTCTAATACTAAATCTTTTTATATATTTCTTGAACAAAAATCTTCAAGATATCGAAATGTGGCACAAAATATTAAAAACTATAAACAATAAACCACGATTAATTTACAACAAATATTGAATTATACTGATGCTAAATAAAAATAAATAATTATTAATAAACGAAATTAACAATATTGTATTATGAAAAAAAAATGTATATCATAAATCAAAAAATTAGAAAACGAAAATCATTCACATGGATCATTCTATAGTCACGGTTGTGTTCAGAAATGTCGAAGCTTAGATGGGTGTGCTCCTTTCTCTCTCCCTTGCGTACATATACGTATCTTCAGCCCCGATCTATTTGCCGAACCACTCCTATCGATGTATCACGACGTGCACTCGACGCTGATGCAACTCTATTAATGACGCTAAATGGCGCTCTCGACGTCACAAAAGTGGCACACGCCCGTTCGACCAGGGTATTCGTGTATTCGCTAAAATGCGGTTTTCGACGTGAAAACGCCTCCAGGAATTTTCATACGATCGATCGACGATGTGACGCAATCCTATCAGTCTGGGTTACGGATCGATTTTTTCTTCACTTCACAGAGAAACGAACAACGTGTCTTGATTTTCCGGTTGAACGATCTTTCGATAGAAAAATTGAAAACGTAAAACGTATTCTCAGAATCCTTTTAATTCACGTGATATTAATAATTAATTTATATTTTTCTTACCTTAAGAATTTTATTCAAGATTTTTCAACGTTTAAATCATTCAATTGATTTGAGAATTTTTAGAATATGATGCGAATGTATTAAAACTCCGAAGAGAGTTTTGTAATAAAATTTATAATACGTATAATAATTATTAAATTCCCGGGAAATAAATGAGGATGAATTTTGATGGATTCCTTAATGGAGGTTTCTTAGACGCTATTTTCAAAGATTGCTTCGAATGATACTTTGCGTTGTGAAAGGTATATAGCGACATATTTAAGAGTAAAGTTTGTATATCTGAAATATCGTGAAATAACAAAGGATTAATAATTAGATACGTAGTTATCCAAATGTTTTGTTTATGTACTTAAATCGTACACACAGATCATCATCTAGTAAAATGTTTGTAAATGAATTTCTAATATTATGAAGTTAGAGAATATTTTGAATACAATGTTTCAAACGTGAAAAAGAAGAGTGAAACCGTAATTACCCATTAAAAAGTCAACTGATAGTGAGCGGTTTAGTTACTTAAAATAGATAATTATTCTATTTTATTTAAACAACAACGAAAATAGAACACTGAAAATGATTTAATGATAATATTTATCTGAAACCATAACCTTACTGACTACCAATATATTACCAAGATATTCTAAGGTAGCATTTAAACATTTATAAAATTTTTGTTAAAATATACTGAACATATTTACATACATGAGTTATAATTTTATTTATCATTCTATATTCATCAAATTTTTCAATTTTTATAATGGTTGTTATTTTATATCGCGACACGTTTAATAATAATGTATTATACTAGATAAATGTTACGTTTTATTATACTGAAATTCAATCATCCGAATTTGATTAACAAATTCTTCGAAATATTGCAAGCAAATACTTTTAAAATTAATATTATTACTTTCATTATCTCGTATATATACATTTATAATAGAAGAAGAAAAAAGTTAGACAGAAAATATAACTTCTACATATTTTTTAATCTGAAAGATTAAAACATTTTTACAAATCTTAAAAAATTTAAAATAAAGATTTCTCTTCGTTAGAATTATCGCAGAATGTTTAGACCCAATTTTAATATCTTCATTCCATCCTAACGTCTAAGCTCAAAAATTGTATTGCATAAAGCTCGTTCCTCGTAGCCGGACCGTGTCGCATTGAGAATACCTTAGATGTTTAGGTCATCGCCTAATATTAAACCTCGCTACCAGCGATTGAGCTGTTCGTAGAGCGGATTTTAGCGATGAATTATGCCCGGGATGTTATTAACGTGTTATGAATTGCCCGTTTATTTCCATGCCTTAATAAATAACGGCCGGCGAATCTTGGAAAAATTGGAGCAACCGCGATGCTGCATCGCGTCAAGATATTTCTAAACGCGTTACGCAGATAAAAGTTGCACGGGCTCGCGTACAAAGAAACTATTTATTGCGATTTGCAAGGTAAATTGCGAGCAATTACTGCAATCTTGGCTTCTGAATGATACGTGCGCTCGATATGAGTTAACGTCGATGCACCGGGGATCATTCGAAGAAGCTTGAATTAGTAATACCAAGGTAGAAAATGATTTTCCTTGGCTTCGAGATACACCTGGTAAACGGTAGCCGCGATTAAAACGCGAGGTACGTTCAACGTTTCTCGAGGTATGCGGCGCTGGTGATGGGTCGTTCTTCCGTGATGGAGGAACAAATGTAACTCTGTAATCATTGTAACGCGACGGTGAAGGATAAGAAAAAGATAAAAGTCGATTACGAAATGAAAAAGGACTTTCTTTAGTCGAGAAATGTCTTGTTTAAATGAGAATTAAACGGAACAAGTTTATTCTATTATAATGGAAGTCGAAGCATTACAATTTACAACTTAATAAATTACGAAAGTAAGGTAACGAGCGATTGGGGATCAGCTATTCTACATAGAAGAGAAGAATTTCTACAGAAGAAACACAAACAATTGAAAGTTAATTATTCAATTTATGACTTATTATTAGCTATAAATATTGGCGGGTAATTGCTATAGAATCGAGATGTTTATTAATTAAAAATTAATTAGCGAAAGGAATATATTGTGCTAATATTTACATATTTAACATCGTGTAATTTAAAATTTCGCTTTCGAGGAGTGGCTTCGAATCACAGATCCCTCCGAGTATTGGTTAATGTAATATTGACGTGTTTTAAGTTATTACGCACGTATTCCAAATGACTATTCGACATTTTAGACACGGTAAAATGGACGCGATCTCGACACGGAGCACTGCTTGCTCTTGTTTCGCTCGTTATTCAACGTGTAAATCAATCGATCGTTCTCGCTTCAGTGGAACAATTATGATGCAACGTTAATGATACCAATGGGTCGTGTCATCGAGTCAACGACACTGCCAGTAGAGATGATAAAAAAGCAGGTAGCTGTTGATTCACCATGCCATAATTGTATCCAATTGGTTTAATAAGTCTTGGAGGATTATTTCGGAAAAAGGAAAAGGTTCGATCTAAAAATATCGCTATAGAATATCGATAAATAAATAAATAATAAAATTCGTTATTAATTCTGGTATAGATATTTTTATGAATTT
>NW_006263735.1:178405-192138 GCF_000469605.1 Apis dorsata | reverse complement strand
TATATATATATATATATACATGAATAATTTTCTATTTTTGTTGTACGTGAAGAAGAAATATTTCGCAAATGTTCGCGACTGTAAAATGCATAATATTTTGATTTTATATTTGAATATAAAATTTCATTGCTTATACTCAAAAACAGATTCTTTTAACAGTCCATTAAAATATCTCAATAAGCAAACGAGAAGCAAAGGTTAATTAAACAAAGTACATATTAATATAAATGTACATATTCGATTCTAAACAGAGAAAACAAATAAACGGTTTACAATTTTTTATGAATATTCATAGAAAAGCATGAAACATGCAAGTATCAAAAACTCGATTTCTTAAGTAACATCATTCATTCATTCGAATGAATAATTGATACGTTTGTAACATTTGAAGTAATATCGCAAATAATACCGCATCTTGTTTCGTGATTCGTCAAAGCGTGGAATCGGTCCAAAGAAAATGTCCGTGATTTTCAAATAAATAACACCTCTCTACATCCATTTCGCTTATCTTCGGTAACGATCGCTATTGATTTATGCACTTAATACCAGACCAAGATTTTATCGATAAAGGAACAAGCTTTATTATAAGATATTTTAACAATGATAAACATTTCATTTTGATATATGATTTGTAGCGCGAGTTAATCGCGAATGTCATCAACGCGAATCTGATTTTCACCTCATCTTGATTCTCTTATTGCAACAGGTATTCGTTTAATTTTCTTAGATTCGTTTCTTGCTAACCTTTCATTCCTGTTGGCTTTCAGCCAGCTAAATTTGTTTCTGATCATCATTCACAACACCTATATATATATATATATACATCTTTTTTTGCCTCGTTGCTCTAATGTTGTTGCTATCCTTCAGTTTTTTTCTTCTGCTTCCCTTTCGCTCTTCGTACATTTTCCTTCTTCGTATCCAACATTCTCTCTCTCTCTCTTTCCCTTCCTTTCTCCCTATTCTTTCTTAATAACTGCAATAAACTGAGAAGATCGACGCCATTGTTGAAGGAGGAAAATTCGCAAGCAACTCGATCGGAAATACATCTATCCCCGGTGGATCGGCGATCAAGAGGATGATCCAAACGCGATATATTTATATACGACGCGTAGACCAGAGGCTGATGAACGATGATGATATAACGAGGGAGATGCACTCCGGACGTCTCGTAGGAATGCAGCAATTTAGCGATATCAGCCAGACCGACGCGGCTAATTCTATCTACGCGCCACTCGATAATTTGCTCGGTGGAAAATTAGATCGGCACCGCTGAGAAATCGCTAATTACCGATCCCTCGTTCTCGTTCTCCCTTGATCACGCGTGAACCGATCCCATCCAATGCAGGAACACAACAATGGGGGAGGGGGGGATCCGTGGATTTCGAATTTCCTCGAAATTGGAGCATCGAAGTTGGATCGATTGAGCTGTACTGATTACCGACTATCCACCCGAGGAATAAGAACAGGTATGTAATAAAGAGTCCTATTGATCCATAGATTGTAATTTTGTTTGGAATTAGAGAGTAATTGGGGCAACGATATCGATCTTTGATCATTATGCTCGTTTCACCCATATATGCGCGTGGACGAAGTGAATTCGAAGTTGATTTTTAAACGAATTCGAAAAGTGAAGTTGATTAATTCGCGAGGAGAGAAAGGGATTTTATGCGGATCGTTTGATTTTATCGATGGTTCATAGGTTAATGAATGTAAATTGGCTTGATTAATTCGATTCGAGAAAGGGTGTTTATGAATTTTATGGGGTGTTTGACTTTGTCGGTGATCTCTTTATAGATTGTTCTGATAGTGGTCGATCGAAATGGCACATCTTGGTAAGGCTGATATAAAACGCTCAACGGAAACATTGTACGAGGATAATAAATCGATGGCCTCCACTCGAAATACAAACGGTACAAACACTCGTGGTGATATATTTCAGCATAGTGTGCTCGATTAGGCGATAAATAATCGAAAAGAAGCGGAACATTGGAGGTCTGGATATCAAGAACAGCAGATATTGTTGCGTTAATCTGCGAAAAATACATTTGTGACGTAAAGTGTAAATTTTACTTACAGATTACGTAATAAACGATTTGGAAATCGTTATATTATTATCATAATATAATGTTATTAAATATATTAGATGGAAAGTATTACAATGTGGGAAGATGGAAGATTCTAATGTGAATATGTGAGTTTAAGTAGTGTGAAATATTAGTATCGTATTTCTGAAAGAGATTAATATCGTGTTACGTGCACGACGTGTCCGTGAAAAGTATCGTTCGCGTGGCGAATATTGTCTTTGATCAGGATATTTGTTGATAAAACAAAAAAATCAAGGGAAAAAATACTTTTTATAACATTAAAGAAAAACAATTCAAATTTCGTTCAATAAAACTGGAATCAAATAAATTTGGATCGTCGAGTGGTTAAAGTAATCTGAAGCTTTTAATTAAAGAGGGAGGGGAAAAAAGAAGAAGTAAATTCATAATGAAAAATGGAAGTGAAAAAAAAAAATAAAATTAAAATTAATTAATCAAAATGATTCTAAGATCCATTTTAAAAATGGATTCGACAAATCATTTATAATCGAGAAGAGAATATCTCGAGCGAGCAAGAGCAAATCATCGAATCGATCGACACGCCATAGGCGAGATCGCGAGAAACACCGGTTCCAGTATTGATATCGATGCAGTTGATAATGTATAAATATTTAACGTTATTCAGGATGCGTCCATAACTACGATTACGCGTTATATCCACGTTTCGTATCATCAGCGATCTTTTCTTACGACCGGTTGCTCGCTCTGCTCCCTTTTTCCTTCCCGAGAGACGAGGGAAAGACTAAACCACGTTCGTCGAATCTCCTCGCTTCTCCGTTTTCGCTCGATACCTCGTCGGTATTAGAACTCTGGTAGAAGCGGTGACATCGGTTTTCGATATTATTCAACGATATTTATAGGATCGATTTTCAACGCCGCTTCGGAACGGATGATGCAGGAAAAGAAACGTATATAACAGTGTATTAAACTCGAGATAATATCTGCTGTGTTCCGAGATGGGATAAATTTACGGTGGATAAAGATTTTATTATATTTTTTTTGAATATTTTTAGAAATGTAAACGGGGAATGAGGCGGTGATTGTGCGCGCTGAATGAAAAGGGAATCGTGGAAATTAATGGAGAACTGTGAATGTAAATTATCATCTATAACTTTTGATTTTGGAACCAGAGGTTTGTTATTTTAATTTAAAAAAAAAAGAAATATTCAGGAAATAATATTTTTACGAAGTTTATTCAAACTTTCAGTTTATTTAAAAATTGGAAAAATTTATTTTCCACGACGAAAGAGAAATTTGGATTTGTGGATACCTTTTAGAGAATAGATAAGTTTATTTTGTGTTTTTTTCATTTAGTTTTTCATTATAATTAATTTACTTTCGATGTTTCGATCATTAATACGTAAAATAACCGATTTAATAAAACATATTTTGCGAAATACTCGTATAAAGCAAAAGTTCAAGGGTGAGAGAAATACCGATAATGTGGGAGGATCTCTCGATATTTCGTTTCGAACGATGCACACACGTCTCGTGTGGATTATGGGACTAAAATTAGTTAAATCTCTTGTTACCTAGTCAGAAGAGTTTACAAAAAAAAAGCGATCACGACACAACGGTACAAACAAGCCTGTTAAACCGACTATACGTTCACGTAAGCTCCTTTCGCGATAAACAACCATTATAAGAACCACTTAATTCTTTGCTACTTTTACTCCGGACCAGATGCATCGAGTTCGTCGCCAGTGTTAAAAATCCATTATCGAGAAGAAGTACACGCGAAAGAGACAACCTTTTTGTTCCTTTCTTGCATTTTGTCAGAAGAACGAGTTATTTCAGGGTTAATCTTTGAATCCTCCACTTAAGCTTTTTTTAAACTCTTGTTACGTCTCGTGAATTTTTTAAAGTGTTTAACTGTTGTTATGCTGGAATATACATACATTGACAAATTATAAAGAAAAATTGAACTTCTTCGAATCTTTGCATTTACTTTTTTAAACGTTCTTCGAATATTATAACAGATACTTTCGATCGATGTTAAAAAAAATTACAGATCTCTTTCTCGCTTTTCTATTACAACGCTAACCGAGTTTTATTAAATCTAAAAAAAAAAGGATCTAAAAAAAGAAAATAATACGTAGTCACCGAAATAAAAAAAAACACTAGGAAATAGTCGAGGCTAAAAGCATCCGTTCTCAATTGCTGTTATCCTCGCTTTTAAAAACTTCCATGAGTCAAGCTCTGAAAATTCCATTCCGCTTAATAATTCACTGATTTCCTTCCTCGATCCGCGGCGATTTCTACTCTCGATCGAGTGAAAAAAAAAAAAAAAAAAAAAAAGAAAAGAATAAAATATAGAAAGGGGATGATGGAAAAAAAAAATGGAAACAGAGGTGAAACGGAAGGAAGGGATGGGAAAGAGATGAAATCGGAAGCGTGGTCAGGTGACAGACAAAGGTGGAGTCCCCTAAAGCTGCGTTCATAGAGCAGCGCGAGACACACCGCTGTATAAAGTCGATCCTCCACCGACGGGAGCCGTCAGTTCGGCACGACACCTCTGTAAAGCACGACAGAGGAACTCGCTTCTCGGTATTCTGTAACATGCATCACGCTACCGTCGCTGCGGCTTCTCATTTGATCTCAAAGATCTAACGGCCGACAAGTGAATCGCATCGTGAATCTATCGATTGGAAATATCGTGGACTCGGATTAATCGTGAATCGATCGGCGGAGACGAGATTCGAGAGAGTTTTGGTACGGAAACGTAAACACCATCAAATCAGGAATAAAAAATATGCTCGATCTTTACGTCGCACGTAAACGTTGTGACGACAAGTAATTTCGTTCTAATCTCTTCGTAGGTGATACTTATTTGTGTTAATTGAGTGAATCTCTTGAATATAGTTTATTGATTTAGTTTTGCTCCATGGAGAATTATATATATGGGCATTTAATAAAATTGTTCCGAAGGTGATCTTGATCTTGATTAGATTGCAAGAAAGGTTTGCTATGAAATGTAGTACAAGTGCATTCTTTTTTTTCTTTTCTTTTTTTGCCAAACGTGATTATAGTAAATGTTCGTATTTAAATATGCATACATATATACATATGGGGAAACGAGTAATTATATAGTAACATTTGTTATTAGCAATTTAATTTTGTGGATTCAAACATATGGATCTTCTTCTTGTGAAATTTTTTTTCGAAAATAAAACATGACAAACAATACGTAATATATTAATATTTAGGGTATATATAAAAACTTCGACATTTCGGAAAAAGATAAGGTTCACCTTATTTAACTTTTCCTCCTCTCGTTCTTGTTCAATTGGAATTTTACGATCACCATGACAAATTGATCTCGTGTCTCGAATCTTTTTTTACATCGGTATTGTACCAGATACTAATGTTGGTACACGCTCGACACGATTTTTCTCATCGGCCGGCCAACTTGTCGTTCGAATTCCAACTGTTTAAAGTTCAAAGGTGATCGAATTCCCGTGACGAGCATGGATTTAACACGTATTTCATCGCCAAGGATGATATTTTATCGTGTTGGAACACGTTGACAAATTGAAAGAGCAAGATTAAGATACGTAAAGAACGTGTCGACGATGGCCCATTAAAGACTCGAATATTTCTGAAAATCGTGGCAAAATTCTGCGAATCGAGCTATGACGTGAACCTCGTCCCAGACATTTATAATCTCTCTCTCTTTTTTTTCTCCTTTTCTCTCATCACGCTGCCGCGACACCATAAGATTATTTTTCTATCAACGTACGCGGAACCCAAGTTTAAAGCACTTTGTCTGCACACAAATCTAAATTTACGATCTCTTTGACGGCTTCCAAAGCTATTTTCGTGGACGAATGCAAGCGGCCTTGACTTTGTGCCCCTTCTTCGCACGTGAATCTCGTTCTCACGTACCGGAAGAAACGTGAAAACGTAATCACGTAATATTATTTAACCTTCTAACTTTTTCACCTCGATCAAAAGCATCATCCTTGATATCCAAAATTTCCATATAATGATGCAAACCATGAATTTTAATTGAGTGTATTTTCTATCAAAATCATTATATTCAAATATCAGTATCTATTATTATATAATCTATTAATTATTACAACTATCAATTTCCAGAATTCAATTCGAAGTGTTAAAAAAGTACAAAAAAAAAAAATAATAATAATAAATCCTTTTCCACTTCTGTAAGATTAGAAATAGGTCAAAACAGAAATATTTCAACGTGCCCTTAAATCGAATTCATCGTTTATTGCAAAATCCTCGATTAATCCATCATCTTGAAAACGTAAAAAGCCCAACTATCAAATATCACGAAGAAGACCTAATTTCTGTTACACACACGATTATCTCATCGGTTCTGTTTGTTGTGAAAATCGTTTCTGCCGATCGGTCATTTCACAAACGCGTATTATTAATAGTTCACGATCCCGATGGGTCGATAATCGTAAAAATAAACGATGGCTCGCGTTATACCGACACTTGCGCAAGTACTTACTTAGATCCATCGGAATGGTGGTATTCTTACAGCCGTGTTCCCTTACTGTAATAAAGTAACGTGGTCCCATAAACATCGGTTGTGAAAAAAAAAAAAAATAGACATAGCAATGAATAGTGGAAGTCGTTTGACAAGACCATTTTCCAATATAATTAACACGTAGATTGGGATTCGATGATTATGTAAATTACTTTCTTGTCTCATAAAATATATATTATTAACGTTATTGAAAGATAAAGTAATATTAGAAAAATTTCTGAAGAAATTGTTACGATAAAATTTGAGTTATAAATTTAGAAAATTAATATTCGGAATATTGAATGGTTGAATAGAAATTTTAATTCTTTCTTGACAGAATCCCAATAAAAATTAAATCGAAATGAGACGAAGCATTTGAATTCACGATAAAAGATACCGTTCAATCTCTAATTTTGAATTTTTATTTTTTTTCTGAAATATGTCGTAAAATTTACCATTCGTTTAAACTATCGTTTCGATAGAAAAAGATTCCTTTCTTGATAATTTTTAAAATTAGCACCAGCATCATCGAAGTAAAGAAGATTAAAACGATCAAAAGGGAAATAATTATTGACGAATAATTTATTGTCAGCGGAAAATACAAAAATTTCTTGCTCAGTTTAATATTTTGTCTCCGCGTTACGACATCGTTGACCGATAGACGGCTCGTTTTCTGAAATGTTGCGCCATGAACGTATTCTGTGGCGCCATTTCGCTCGAATGACATATACAGACAACTACCGAATATACATAACCCATAAATTCATATTCACCCGCAACTCGATTA
Source organism: Apis dorsata (assembly GCF_000469605.1). Classification (NCBI taxonomy): domain Eukaryota; kingdom Metazoa; phylum Arthropoda; class Insecta; order Hymenoptera; family Apidae; genus Apis; species Apis dorsata. The sequence continues at coordinate 184,754 of NW_006263735.1, read as the reverse complement.
CTTATCGCGCACTTACAACGCTACTTAGAACGTGCAACATTCAACCGGCAATAACTTCCAATTAATATGCACGCGTGTTGCCACCTAAAACTAATAAATAATCGGCTAATAATTTAATTACCTCTAATTTTATTACCACTAAATAATTTCTTAAATAACAAATTTAACAAATCGTGTTTTCCAACTCGATGAACATTCCTAGTGAATATCGCACTCACTCAATAATATTTTAAAATCTAATTGGCTAATGTTCCTCGTAAAGATCGGATAAAATATGTAATCGACTCGAGAATATGTTACCATTTATATAAATTTGTACGGATATAATTTTTCTCCGGATTTTTCTTGTACTTTATTGCATCACATGTTTCCATCCACGGTGCCAATTGAATCTAACACATACACAGTTACGCGAACATAAATTAATTTCGCCAACGAAAAAAAAGAAAAAAAAAAGATAGAGCAACACACAAATGTAACCACTTGTAACATAAGTAGCTAACGTAATAATATATTCTATCTTCTACGAAAAAGAATCTCATATTTATAGACCAAGTAGCTCATAACTTCTCTATCAAACCGATTTTAAAACGGTGTATTTACGATTTACAAATATCTAAGATTGTAATTCACGCAATCTCTCACTCAATGAATTCAATTTTTTTCCTCATTGAATCGCCGCGATAGAAAGAAAGAAAAAAAGAAAAAAAAGAAAAATAAGCAATCCAACGTATATATATATATATATATAACCGAATGTACGTAATTACAGCTCCAATAATTCCGTCTTCTTATTTCCCTCTTGCTACATAAATTCCATGTGTTGCAGCCACACAGCGCCATTCCAATTCCGCAAAATAAACACAAACTAATCCCCTTTGGCCCCGAATACCGGGCCCATAAATTAATCCCCTCTATCCCTATAACAGCGGCACGAGCTCGAAAAACAAGGCTCCATAAACAATAGATCAAAAAATGGCGATAATGTAAACCAGGGGGGGCACACACACGTAATTGAGATCGATCTACTGGAACCATCGACGAGGTTGGCGCCAGCCGATAAAAATGGCGGCTTGTCGCGGGTCGAAACTTTTCATATCGCGCTTACGTTATATACGCGTATAATTGAGAACGAAAGGAAGGATGGAATGCGCGGAGGAGGAGGAGGAGGAGGAGGAGGAGGGGGGATAAAAATATTTTTTTCCGGCTAGCGCCGGCGCGCTTTCAGCAGAGATAATTCTACGTAGGAGAAACGATTACGTTCGACAGGTCGACGCACGACTAATATCGATTCCCGTCTAACGCTCACTAACAACTGGAGCATGAAGGCATTATGTGCGCCTTTATACGTACACACGTGAACGACGGCACCTCTAATATCCAATTTCCTTCGTGTCGCATCATAACTCGTTTCTCACGATGCAAAATATCTTGATCGCGCGTCGAAACGGTCCTCTGTTGTTGCCTATCGGTGCAAGTGTTGCGTGCGTGTTGTAGGATGCGCGTGTGCGTCGATGGCGGTGCTCGTGAGTCGGTCTCGATAAAAAGTTTTATTGGACGGAATCGAGTTTTCGAGTAGCGGATGGTGTACTTAAGATATTGAGGTATAGTGAATAGGAGGTTTCGGAGCCACTCGAAAATCGGTGTCATTGAATTTCTTTCTTTTTTTTTCTTTTAAGAGGGGATAGAGAAGCGTGTTTGGGAAATCGGTTTGATCGTTCTTTTTTTTCTTTTGGAGGGGATGGAATGCTTGAAATTTTATGGCGCAGTTTTTTTTCTACTTGAGCTTTTTTGTGTGTCGTATGATCGATTTCATGATTCTTCTTTTTTCTTTCGATCTTATAACAAAAAAAGAAATGTTTTTGGTTGGAAGATAATTTGGTCGATCATTTTTTGGGAAAATTCTTTTCTAATTGTAAGCCGGGCTTGCGTTCTTTGAATCGTTTCAGATTTTCTTGCTTAATATCATAAAAAAAAGAGAAGAAAAATGTCTCGATCGTCTCGGAACAAAACGAGAAACATCAATTTGCCGATAATGTGCGCTGCACCGCGTCATCCGGAAATCGAGGACGCGGCTTAAAAATAGCAGCCGATCCTCCACCTACCTTCAACCGGCATTAAAATATTGTTCAAACGTTGAATATATTTTTTTCCGTCGAGGTGTGCTCCATTCTACAACCGTACAGAAAACGGCGCCTTTCTTAAAACAATCCTAAAAATAGTCGGCGATTTCCAAGACTTTGTCGTTCCGCTTTCTCGATGAAACCGCTCCAAACATTGCCTTGCGTCTGTGTGTTACACGTATTTGTCATTAGCACGTGTCAACTTAATTATCATCAAACCAGCACGTTCACGTCACACATCCAATTATTTTTATTAATACGACAACGCGTAACAACTTCTTCTTCTTCTTCTTCTTCTTCTTCTTCTTTTTCTTCTTCTTCTATTCGTTTCATTATAAAGGAATTCAATCGATTCTCTTACGAAATCGAAACGAATCGATCGTGTAATCCAATCGTGCTCGATATAATAATACTACTGTGTAATTTCACTTGAAACTTATCGATCATTCTTGTCAGTACCAAGTTTCATTAACCAATTTCTTATTGGAAGGAATAATCACGTCCTACGCTCGAGGAAAATGCGTTTCGTGAAAAAACGAGAATGGAAACAGGAGCGACGAAAAATCGGAAAAGGTCATCGATTTATCAGTCTCTTGTAATTATACTTTAAACTATAGCGCCCCATACCTTTCTCTATCCTGCCTGGATCCTAATGGAGCAGTGTAAATAATTTCCTTATCTCCGTTATCCTTCTATCCCGGTGTACACTAACGCGATCACAATTTAGATATCTGCGTGGAAATTCCTACATTGGATAAGAGGTAACCCGAGAAACAATAAATAATATCCGCGTATCGGTGAATCGGTGGAAAAGTTGGCGTGGAAAATTGCCAGGGAAACTGAATATCGTGAGAAGCTAATATAGAAGCTTGAGGTGTGAAAGGTAGAATGGAGATTCTTAAATTCATTAATGTCAGATTTATAATGTCAGATAGAGTAGGTATTTTATTGAGAAATAAAATAGAGATAAATCTTAGAGGTAAGGGATAAATCGAAATTTCTGAATGAAGAATATTTATCGTTTAATTTTAAGAACGAAACTAAACTTTGAGACAAAAGAAAAGGAAGAAAAGAAAAGAAATTTGAACCACTTTTTCACTGGAATCTTCATTCGTTATTTAATTTTATTCAAAGATCGGAGGAGACTCAAGAAAGGAAACGTAAGTTTTATTATATTATTGTAATGGTGTGATAAAAGCGATTCGATGGTGCGAGTAGAAAAGAAGAAGAGTGTGTACGAGTGAAATATGGCATCGTGACTTCAATGACAGTCGAGGGAATTAAAACTGAATCGTGGTGTTATGCAAAACGACTGTCGTGCTCGAAAAATGACGAATAATTATTCTCGAAATCGCTTCGAATCTCATCTGGAAGAATATTAATGGGAAGAAGCTTGTGGAAGATGATACGTGGAGCGTGAACCGGAAGAAGAATGTTCTCCAAGATGGATCAAACTGTTCTGCTCTCTCTGCTGATATCATTGACGGTAAGATTTCGAATGTTAACAACCAAGGAACGTCGAAACGTGATTTAACGCGTGTTATATGGTATAATTTCTGGGCTGGGTCCAATTTGACTCGAACTTCAATGCCAAACTCGTAGATTAAATTAATGTGCAATCGTTTGGACCGGCTGTTCGTGTATGGAGAGGAAAAAAAAAGAGGGGGAGGGAGTAAGTGCGGAGGCGGTGTCTTTGATGCTGATTCAAAGGACTCTCTTCTTTGAAACGCTAGATACGTCATCGATTTTTATGGTACTTTTGTAAGCTTGGTTTGGTTTTGAAATTAAGGAATAAATTATTCAGTCGAGTGTTTTAATTCCGACTGGATATGGACTTGGTTGACGGTAAAAGTTATATATTCTTAACCAGACACGCTTCCTCTCGACGAGTTTTTATTTTATTCACAAAATTTCAAAGATTAGATTATTATGATATGCAACGGACATCGCATTTAACCATCACTTTTAACTTTATCTTTCGAGATGCGTCTTAATTGATAATAGGTATATTTCTCTTCTTTCTTATAGATGAATTATCAGTTGAAAAATAGTTACACTTTACCAGTTTACCATGGCATATCCATGCGTAACATCTAACATTTAATACTTTCAATCGGCATCGATGAAAATTAATTTCTCGATTCCTCGACGCAACGAAGGCCGCCCAGTTGATAACCTCCAACTCGTGCAAGGATATTATAATTTATACCCTGCACGAAAATCGTCATACCGGTCGGCCATCGGAGGTGATCCGTTGAAAGACAAATTAGAGGATATCTGGCGCCTCGTGCTTTAAACTCGTCCGCGTTCTCGGCACATGCTGAAAAGCACGGCCGCGCGCGGCCCCCCTCTCCTTTTTTTCTCTTTTTTCCTCTCCTCTCTTTCTTCGATCCTTTCCTCCATCCTCCTCTTCCTCTTTTTTTCCTTCCTCCTTTTATTTTCGTTTCTCCTCTTCGAGCCCGCTCGAGCCGCTCTCGAGAAAACCGAGAGAGTCGACGAGGGCTTACCACCACGGGCCAATAAAAAGTATCACGCGAACGTGTCTCATCCGTGTCACGATGATAAGAGTGACTCTTTTTGGGAGCATCTCTTTATCCGTGCGTGTCACTGAAATTCGTCGAAAGCGTGTCGGTGTATTTCTTCTCGACACCAACAGTCAGAGAGAGAGAGAGAGAGAGAGAGAGAGAAAGAGAGCCGCCAACCTCGAGTAGGAGTTTCTCCGCCGACTTTCTTTCGAGCTTCTATGCTTAAAACAGAACTGGCCGCGCTCGTAAATTAATTTCTCGTGGAGAACGATTTGGTTTCATCCACTCTTTTTTTTTTCTCTCTCTCTCCATCCATTTTTGTTTGGTCAAGAGTTAGTGCAGTGTCGTTGGGGAAACGGAGGGGGAAAGAGGCGGTAGAAATTTCCAACGCCTTCTCTTCTTATGTTAGTTATAGAGTGTTAAAAAAAGATGGATCCCCTGGAGATTTATAGACTTGTAAGAGGAGATAGGAGTAGGATTTCTAGTATTCAAGAAGCCATTATCCAGATATTCTCGAAGATTTCATCATCGCAACGATACACTGTATCTTCTCTGTAAGAATAATCTGATATCGAAACTCTTGAAACGTGAAATAATGGGATGATTTGAAAACGATAATAGGTTTAAAATTTAAATGTAACAAAATTGTACGGAATGCAAGCCTCTTCAAACGTCCATTTTATCACCAATTTATTCGTACCGTACCGTATGAAATAATTCATAAACGTAACTCAAAGTAAAATACGACAACACGGCAATTCCTTTCTCGAAACGTACACTTTGCGACAAATAATGAATAATCTTGAACACGAGGTCTGAATACGAGACAAATTTCACGCGGTCTGAAACAGCTGCAAACGCCACGGGACGCGTTCAACGTCCAGATCGGCAAGTCGTGTATTTCGTAAATTCAGCAATGTTTTTCGCGTTGGGTAGCTAATGAATCCTGGTGGCGCTTGTCGTTAGTTTAATCAGCGTTATTATTATCATTTACACGGGCTAACGAGACCTTGTTGTCGTCGAGAAGTTAAATAGTCCACGCGTACACCTTTAATGATCGGCAGTATTTCAAAATTACGACGAATATTTCATCGACGAAACCGTTCAAACCGGTTTTTTCCCCCTGTCCATTAGGAACTATGACGGATAAAATGACGATCGTACATTGGCGGGGGTCAGATGCGGTTTCGCGTAAAACGAAGATAAATCCTAAATAACAAAGTAGTATGAGTCAGAAATGGTCCGACATTGTGGTCGGTCGTAAAAGGAATTCTCTTTGCCGTTGGTGTAAAAGTAAAGGAATATATTTTTCATGATGTTTCCCGCTTGATAAAGAGGTACAAGCGTCACAATCTACAACAGGGAAGGCGCCACGTTGCGAGGGAAAAATGGTATCCGATTAACGAAGTTATTTATTGCCTACGAATCTAACCACTCCCTCGTTAATTATCATAAGAGATACGTAAGCCTTGTAACGTGTCAATCAAACTTTAAGCTACCGCTTTTTAATGTGTATGGAAACGGGTTAAAAGAGAGACAGAAAATGAAGGGTTGGAAAGAAGTGTATCCATATTTCCGGTTCGAGAATACATTTCGACGCGTTGCCGTAACCAATTTATCAAACCATTGATATAGTAATTATTGGGTTTATACCACGTTTCTCTAACGTTTGAAATTTACGATCTATTACGGCCAGGTAAA